>NC_052118.1:4260835-4265852 GCF_012273895.1 Zerene cesonia | reverse complement strand
ATATGTGTTTTGACATAATATTAAATTTTATTCTTGTAACATAAATGTTAAAGGACGTTTTAAAAACATTTGCCACTGCTGATAAAATCACTTGACATGACGTGTGCGAAAATAAATTAAGTAAATAACTTATTTTGTTAGCGTTGCTTCAATTTTAAAGTCTTTATAGATAAAAATGCGATTAAAGATGATTGCCTAAGGATGAATAAATACAAGTGTTGCATAGTAATTTTCTTTTTTTTTTTGAGAATAAATTTAAAAATGCTATAATTATACCTGGCTAGGTAGTCTTGGAGAAATCGTTGCTTATAAGATTATATATTTATTTTATCTTTGCTTTTTACGATTTGGTGCGGCATAAAGTGTTTTTAATGTAATCATATTTTTACATCGACGAAGATATAAGGAATATAATCAATATTGGGGCGAAACACCCAATGCAGATATTAACTTTATAATTATGTTTTTAATTCTATATGCATAATCATAACCTTATTAAACTTGTTTTGAACCAAATCTAGGTCTGCAGCACTACGGTAATATATCCACAATAAGTTTATTGATAGTCGTGATTGTCATTCAATATGGTCTACTTTTCTGTTACATAAACTTAATGAAAAATATATTTTCACGGTTAACTAGTTTCTAATAAAATCTACAGATTTGTTGTTATTGTTAAATGGCGATGTTCGATTGAATAGCCGTAGATAGATCAATGAGTCATATGATTCTATGTATCGTCAAAGGAAATATAACACTACTAGCTTTCCGCTCGCGGTTTCACCCGCGTGGAATTCGGTTATATTGCTTTCATCCCCAATTTCAATCCCTTCTACCCTTTTTTCGCGATAAAAAGTATCCTATGTCCTTTCCCAAGGTCAGTTCTATCTTCATACCAAATTTCATCAAAATCGGTTCAGTGGCTCAGGCGTGAAGGCGTAACAGACAGACAGACAGACAGAGTTACTTTCGCATTTATAATATTAGTGGGGATATATATTACTTTATATTATAATATTTTATTACTAAAATCTATATTTAAGACAAATTGCGATAGTGAAGCTATTTTTAATGGCAAATGACAACGTGCTATTAAATAATAAGATTATATGATTGTAAAAAGTTCACGATAAAGTAAATGTTTATGTACCCAAGTACAAATAAAATAAATGTGATAAATCCAAATTTAATGTAATCCTCTTGAAATAATTTTCTTTGTATCAATGTACAATAATTTCTCTTAATTCCACTTAGCTATACTTTTAACTTATTATCATATATATTAGCATATTTTGAAATAAACGAATTAGTTATGACATTTGTTGAACTTTTTAATGTAACAATTAAACAATTTTATACAGCTCCATAACCATGACAACATAACAAACTTATATTTACTAGTCACATAACGTATGAGTACTACAGATTTACTTTAAAGCATCTATTTGCTGTCATTTAATACCTCACAATATATAGTGAGTTCTGCAAATACAGCAGCGGGTTATTAAATATTTCGCAACACACGATCCGTATGGTGAGACAAGTGTTTGCTCGGTAATTAAGGCTAAGCACACATTCAGACGGTCTTTCAACTGGCAGGACCCCAGCAGCTCATTTAAATTACGTACTTATTTGAGGCTACAAGCTGTATGATGTCAGTACGTAGCTGTGAATGAATTTTGATTATATATTTATAGCATGTTAGTTTATGTCTTGAGTTAGGAAATTGGTTATTTGGAAAGGTAAACATTTTGAAGGAAAAATGGCAACGATGTCAAACTGCGATATTATGTATAATTCATCCATAATAGAGGTAGTAATAGAATAAATAATAATTTATAAAACACTAAATACTTGCTCTTTATTTACAAATAAGATAACATTCCACATTTTTAGTTATTCCACATTTCACATTTGCAGCAAAAGTCGTAATTTTTGTATTTTCCACAAAAAAGTCTTTAAAAGCTGAGGATATGAAAAAGATCTATAGTTATCAAATGAAAAAAATTATACATATTCCTCGGGCAAACTTATCGCAAATTGATAGATCACTCAAAAAATATCTAGAAAGTAATTTTTGATACTGCGCACACGTTAAACGAGTCTATCGCTGTCCATTATTATGATGGATAGCTGTTCAAAGAAATCTATTCACATTGCAACACCTTGAGCAATGTGCAACTTTATGCAAAATGGCAACGCAATGTGCTCCCGTCGATTGCATCTCTTTTATACTATCACAATAAAAACGCAAGTAGAAATGTTAAAGGAATTTATAAATTTCATAGCTTCGGTCATCTGGCTGGAAGTTAAAGTCGTCAAGGCAGATCACAAATATTGTCATGGTTCCGTATGTAACATATTTCATACGGAATTCATTATATCTTTACTAACAGAAATCAATTATAACTGATTGTATAGTTAAAATTATACAAAAAACCAACTCATTTTATTATGGAGTTTAATTAATATGTACAGTTATTAATTTCGCTTATGCATTCTAACTTAACGATAGACACATAAAAGAAGTATTGTAAACAATCACAGGACACAACAGTATGGTAATTGTTACTTGTGATTCGTGACAGTGATTACCAATTTCAGACATTCTCTCAACAAAGACGTCGAAATACTTTTAGCAATAATTTATTCTAAAAGGTGCTGTGGGTTTCGTCATAATTAACTAGAACATTATCTCCTAAATTACTGCTGGACTAATAGTTCTCCACATTTTAATAATTTAAATATTTAAAATGCTATCTATACATAAATTACTGTGAAAAAAGAAATACTGTCTCTTTTTTTATTTCATTAAAAGCATTTATTAGTTTCTAATTTGAAAATTCTATTAAAATACCAATTTGGTTTTTCGTTTTAACAAATTTGTATAATTCCCGTTGACTTTAAATTTATGAGACTAAATTTTACCCTAATGCATATACATTATGGTAAAATTTATTTCTACTTGCGATAGATTTATAATTTTTTATTAGTTTTAATTATATTATATTAATATGTTTATTGTACGTGTACACACAACACTGTAAGGTGATTATTATAGTATGTATATTGCATGTACTATGTTTGTTACCTGATATAAACGAATACACATCGCACAATTATAGCTGAACCCTGAAATTGTCAATTGCATTGGGTTCGCAAATTGTGTTGTGGTTACGAAGATAATACGCATTGTGCAAGTCATTTGGTACACGTCTGAACATTGAAGGGTTATGGCATGTGTTAGCTTCACATGCCTTTGTTGTGGTGGAGGTGATAACCGACAATCTGGACTTAGCGATGCATTGTGTGCACTAAGGGAAGATTGTTTGTAGATGTTTATAAAGCAATATACTATTTATTCGTTGTGTTAATAACGTGAAATTTACAACTCGTTTCAACTGCCCTAGTTAATTGGTTTGTCGAAACAAACTATTTCAAAAGCCGACTTGCTTTTTCCTTTGCTACATATATTTCTTTAAAATTACATTTCTGTAGCCTTTGACATAAACGCTGATACGCAGATAAATCCTGACTCCACCTGTGAACTACAGACAAAATAAAAATATATATAGGCTATGTAACTCATGTCCGTCCATCTATGACGTTGTTCGTCTATCAGTAGGATCTATCTCATCAACCGTGATAGTTAGACAGTTGAAATTTTCAGACGATGTATTTACGGTGTCGCTATTCGAAAAAATCTTAAGCAACAGATTGGATGGGTAACCAATTTTTGCGATTGCTTTTTACATTTTATGTACGGAATTATTATTGTGACGATTCCAACTCGCACTTGATCTATATTTTTATTCTAGTCCCATATTTGTTTGTTGTTTATTAATTACAGTCATTTTTATAAAAAAATTAAAGCATGGTTCATATTATTGTGTGCTAACGATACTTAATTAAATTTAAATAACATAAACACCTTATGATACGACTCACCAGAATTCATTAATGTTCTATTTAAAACGACACTACTTATATGTAAGGAAGATGCACCTTGTCTCATTATTCATCAATTTATTAAGAAACCTTTTTGTAGAATGTTGTTTCAACGACTTTGCCTTTTAAAATATTTAATAATAAAGTGAGGCACGTGCGTCCACGTTATCATTAATGGAAAAAAAGTATTAATTAAGTTTTTATTTGCATTTGCTCTCTTCGTAATATAGTTTTTTCTACTAAATTACGATTTAAGCGTTTTTCTAACAGTGTGTTGTTTCATAAGCTGTGGTTAAGTGTAATAAAGGCAATTTTTAGTGCAGTTTTCGTGCCATCCGGTATTTAAAAAGCAGATGCAAATCATTTTAGGAAGCCAACTCAAAAAAGTGTTACTACTTTTTGCTTTCAATGTGCTTTTTACTTTAATAAACATAACAATAGTAAATTGTTCGTTCATTGTTGTCCAGCCAAAATGAAGAAATGAGTTTCTGTTTGCTTTTCTTTGTTACGTGGTTAATAGATTGGATATTCTATATAAGCATAGAGTATATTTGTAGCAGTGGTAGCTCAGTGGTGAGGACCTCGGACTTCGATCGATAAGTCGGGGTTCGAGACCAGGCGAGCGTGCAGGAAATAAATTGATTTTTTAAATTATCTGCACATCATATCACCACTGTTCGATACGGTGAAGAAAAGGTAAGTGAGGAAACTAGCACATCCGAGAATTAGCAGCTCGGCGACATGTGACATCTGCCAACCCCTACTTGGCCAGCGTGGTGGCCTGAACCCGCATAGGAGGCCCATGTCCCTACGGTAGGAACAAATATTATACATGGGCTGATGGTGATTATTATTTTAATAATATGGCATTTACAAGTTCACACAAATAAAGGATTCATTTGTTTTAAGCCAGTTCGAATTCATTTTCATAAAACAAAACTATTGACATAAAAATCCAATGATTTACAAGCATGTTTTATTAGAAACGATTTGGGCCAGCTCACACCGGGGCATTTACTACAACACCACAGAAGACCGGCGTGTATTAACATACTACTGTGTTTCGTTC
>NC_052118.1:4241163-4260703 GCF_012273895.1 Zerene cesonia | reverse complement strand
ACATCAAAGGCAAATACAACGGTGTAAAAACTGTTGCAGCCTAGTTGGTATAGTGCTAAACATGTATTTAGACTTAGAAAAACAATGCTTAATCGATCAGCCTATGCGTTATATCTATTTAAGGAGGTAACATAAGGCACCTCGCAATCCTTTCCGTGGGAATCGCAGCAGATGCGCTTCTAACCGAGATGCCTTTTTTCTAATGCCTTCGTGTAGAAGGGCCACGTTTTAAGCCTTATAGGAACGCATTTGTATTTATGTTTTTAATGGTAAATCTTAATTTCTTGTAAATTATATATAAATATGTTTTTAAATTGCAAATAAATCTTATATCTTTAAACGAGCAATTCTTGTATATATATATCTATATATATATAATTGGAATCTCGGAATCGGCTCCAACGATTTTCATGAAATTTAGTATATAGGGGGTTTTCGGGGGCGATAAATCGATCTAGCTAGGAATTTTTTTTAGAAAATGTCATATTCGTGTTTTATCGACTTAAATTTTCTTTTTTAACAAATAGGAGGCGTTTGAGTAGTCCCCATTTATTATGACTCTTCCTGACATCTATTGGCGAATGATAATCTACTATATAAAAATAAGTCGGGTTTTCCTTCCTGACGCTATAACTCCAGAACGCACGAACCGATTTCCACGGTTTTGCATTCGTTGGAAAGGTCTCGGGCTCCGTGAGGTTTATAGCAAAGAAAATTGGCGAAACGGAGTTCGCCGGGTTTGCTAGTACTATAAATGCGAAAGTTTGTGAGGATGGATGCATATGTATGTGTGCGTATGTTACTCTTTCACGCAAAAACTGCTGAACCGATTGCAATGAAATTTGCTTCGTAGATAGCTGGACAGCTGAAATAACACATAGGCACTTTTTATACCGATATTCCTACGGGATACGGACTTACGCGGTTTCAACCGCGGGTCACAGCTAGTATGAATAAATACAATAATGCTGAAATATAATCCCATAAAAAATGCTTTTCAAAACCAAGTCTCCCAACACAATTTTTCTATTGTAAAAAGTTGTAAGATCTATGTAAAACCAAGTTAGTTACTAAATTATTCAACTACCACCTACCTACTTAACGGACGTTCTGTCGTAAGTTATTACGTTATAAGCAAAGGCATAGAAATCTTATCAATATTTATTAAAAATGTATCTTTTAGATATATAACCTGACTTGGCGATTTAAAATTAAAAGTGTTTATACAATGCTTGCATAGGTAACATGGTAAAATTGAGGCTTCAATTTTAAACCACAATGAAGTTACAGAGGTTCAAAGATCGCTGTGCCGGATCGGTCAGTCGCCGGGTCGAAAAGATATCTCCAAATCATATATTTATTCTAGCATCAGACAACTTATTTAAGCCATTAACAAAAAGAAGAAGAAGTGTGTAAATATTAAAGTCTTTTCTAAAGATCCATTCAACACTACATTCCCATAATATCCATAAAAATCTTCAATTATGGTCGTACAATCGATTGATATGAGCTATAATAGGACAGGAAATAAGTAACTACTTGTCGTTATTCTCAATAAATATTGTGTTTTTATCAAAATTTTAAAGATTTGAACATCCGGTTATGAGATATGTGTGAGAATTGTTATTCTTGCGAAGAAAAAAATGTATAAAAAAGCGAAATTGTAACCTTGTTTCTTAGTTTTATCGTAATTTTGAACATGAATATACACATGATATCCATGATATATGTGAATGATAGTAAAGGTAATTACAGATGCATAGAACCCTATTCAAAATAAACACAGCCCAAATCATTTTTTGGATGCATGATGCACGTATATAGGTATGTAAAAATTGTAGCGAATTGAGAACCGATAGGGAGATAGGCATCATGGGTTATAAACAGTTTCTTGCAACATTGTACTCCTGACCGATTTTTAATCTAAGTGCACCGTTTTATGATATACAGACACGTCAATGTGTGATCAACGAAGACCATAAACATAGCATAGCGGATGTATGCACGAATGGTCTTGCGAACTTAGATTAGAACTATGGATTAAATAAGGATCTCCCCAGTGCTCGACCGCCTTGATACAGTGGTTAACGCGCGAGCGTAGAAACGAGAGAACCTAAGTTAGAAGGCTGATCGCATACACGGTTATATTTTCGGTCCCTTTCAAATTATCCTTTATTTATAACGGTATAGAAACCGGGGTATTTTTATATAGAATTCATATAGATAAGAGAGATCTCTAGATAATACATAAGTAATGTTAATATTGTTTACCTTAATTGGACACTTCCAAAAAATGATCCACAACGCAATGATCCGATTATTCTGAAGTATATTTTCTATTTCTACATCTGAATGATCCCATTCTCTCTTATCTCAAAGGCTATGCCGAAAGAAAGTTACGCCTCTTTGTCGGCATTCAGACAAAACAGTTGACGCAAAGTGTATATTGAAGGTTATTCTGTTACATAAAACTATCACTGAAATTGAGAATAACGGATAACAATGAGAATAAAAGCAAAGTAAAACAGTTAAAGGATTAAATAATTTATCTTTACAGCTAAACTGTATTGGTTCTATTGTCCTTTATTTTTATGTTGTAGTAGTCAGTTAAACAAAACCTTCACTTATTTATTGGGCCAGTTACCTATTATTAATACTATAGTATTATGTTATGTTTGATACATAGCGGCACAAACTGATAAAAAGCTTCAGACGTGATAAAAGAAAAAGTGTGATATTTAAGATGTCCGATAATGTTTTAAGTAAAACATCGCATGCTTGATTATTTAATAGATTTGGTGATTACTTTGTATTTTGATGAGTTACACGCATAGTCAATAAAATAAATTGATTCAAAGAACAATACGCTTTTTATGTGTAATCCATAGTCTAGCGGTTTCCGGTGAAACCTCGGCAAATTGCAAAAAACTGAACCAAAGGAACACAAACACATGACAAGAATAAAGGCAGATGGCGCCTCCGCCTGGACGGAAATCGAAAGGGATTTTATGTACTTAATCAAACGCAAAAAATTCATGGGAATTACGTTTTTTTGGGAAGTGAAAGCATGAATTTGATTTTATTAGTGAGAACTTGGGGTTGTTTTCTAAAATAGGTTATTATGTAATGTTAATTATTGTTTTAATTAGATTGTGCATAGGTATTATATTTATGCTGTAAGTTCATCACTCTCATTAACCTGTGCAGCTAAAAAACAACAAAATGCCTTTTCCTATAAAAATAAATAAGGCTATTTTAAATTCAAAATTACCTCAATCTTTAAGCGTGGCCGCCATTTGCACATTAATTAGCTTGATAGCATGCAATATTGTATCTATTGCATACACTAATTATTTTGTGTATTGTTAATTTTCTGTATGTATTTATTATAGTACAATAAAGTGTTTTAAAGTAAACTAACACACACATATTGCATAGGGTTATTCATATTATCATCGAACTTTTTCTCCATCGATTGATACTTGTTGAACAAGTGAAGTTAGTGTTATTATATGGGAAGTGGCCGGGCATGTAGAGGTTGTACTATACACAGTGCACGGTAACTATCGTGGGAGTCGGCCGCAGGTGCGTCAATAACTTCGATACAATGGCCGCGTTTCCTACGAGCAGATGTACTCCCATAGATCACTTGACTTGAGATTGTTTTATGATTTGCAAATGATAAGATTTGTACATTTTTCATTTGCACATAGTTGCATTTATAAACTATGTGAAAATCGTTTACAATCATGAAATAAGATTGTCAGCCGGGATGTGAAATTTCTTTGCAGTTTGTTAACGAATTAATGTTTAAATTTCTCATTAGTGCGGTTTTGCGCCTTAATGTATATTTTAACAGTATTAAAAAAATATTTTAATAATGATAGTAACATTCGTATGATCATGTTTAGACCCAGTATCAACCATTGGGTATATACCCATTTAATATTATGAGATATATTTTGGGATTCCTGAGTTGTAATTTACCCATATCATAATAATAAATATTTTGTATAAAGCACAGCAATATACAGCTAAAGTTTTATTTTTATAATTGAATAAATAAACAAATATCGCGTATTAACAACAAAAATATAGTCGCAGCTTAGTATTAAAAAATGGTAAAGTAATTGCAAGCGATATTTGAAAATTTATAGAAGATTAATAATTATATTAATCTTTAAAAACAATTTTATATTTACTGTATTCTCGGAGATGTTCAATAGTTATGTACATGTTTTATTTTATCATTATATATATTAACATTTACATTGAGATTGACGTTGAACTCTTTTGTATTGAGAGCTATATAGTATTAAACTCAGCTTTTTCTTATTATGCGGCTTCACACGTCTGGCCAATGGCTGAAATGTGGCCTATGTTTCAATCCAGACTTGAATCTATCTTTGTACCAAATTTCACATAGACTTGGAGTCTAGACAAAGATTTTTGCGTGAAAGAGTAGGTAACAAACATCCTACTATATCCTATCATATTTTTGAAATTCTAGCTTTTATAATAATAGTAGGATATAGATACAAATCCAGAGCAGGGGCTTATCATTCATGATTTATATTAAATCTCATCAAATACACAGACGTAAATATCGTCAGCTTATTATTTTTAACGATACAACGTTTTCTTCTGTAACATAATTAAAGCGCCATTCATCATCTAACACAAATAAAAGAGAAAACATTTCCACCTGTTCGTATAGTTTTTTCGTTGAAAGAAAAAGATTTGATAGCACAAGGTGCAGAACTGGGTGTACAGATCGTCTTATTAGCATCCCTGCCCGCAGCTACCCTCAAACAAAATGAATCAATATAGATTACAGCCACGTAAATTATGGCTTTAGCAGATTATTTTACTGACAATCAGCTGCTATTTGGCTTTGAAAGCTTTACGCTTTGTAAATTATGTTTGTCGAATGTTATGATTTTCTTAAGTTGTTGGATGGATGGAATGATTGTTTCTTTTTTTAATATATATTAAACTATTCTCAAAAGATGAAGGTTGTGAAATTAATTAAAAATCATGCATTTATACTACAATAATTAAATATTGACCTATTTTTTATTTTATTACCATATAAAATGAGGTTAGAAAATGATTTATATTTTTATACGGGTGAAACATAAATATTTTTGTATTGAAGTTCTTATAATATCTTATTCATATTATCCCTTCATCTAATTAAACCTTTTGATTCACGTTTTCGAAAATAATCACACGCATCGGATGACGATGATGAATACATTATGGTTATTATTTTTTTCCGGAAAGCACTGATTACTATGATATTATCTTAGGGAAATGACAGGTGATATTGCAGGTAGCTATTTGTTACAGTGTCGAAACGACATTGAATCATTGGAAGTCATTAAAAAAGAAAGTCTATAAATTTGAGTGAAATAAGAATGCTGCATGCTCATTTGTTTCAAGGATTTTTGAACGTATTTTAATATCTGGCCTTATCATATTTCATAACATGGAAATAAACTTCCTTGTTTATAAATGTCGCATTCGTAACTCCCTGAAACCTAGATTCGAGCATTGAACAATTTTCAGCGTAGCATAGATTTTTGGGTAACAATTATCAACTAGTATAGGACAATGAAAATAATATAACTTATTTAAATAATCAACTAATAAATTACAAGCAAAACACATAAAGTTTTAATCGTTTTAACGGTACGAAACTATTCGTCATCACTCAAATTTTCATAAAAAAAAATTTAATTTATCACCTCGAGAAACTATTTCACATGTAAAATAACTAATTAACATTATACAACATTACGGTGCAACTTGCCACGTAAATTGTTAAGAGAATCACGTAATTACGCACGCGGACTACTTAAATAGGCAGAGTTCGCACGAATATAAAAAATAAATTGATACAAAGTCGGCAATTAACATTTTAAGAAGCGAAGTCGCGTACCCACGATATTATGGATAATACACAATGTGTTTCTCACGACATAACAGTGATAGAAGATATTTGTTGATAATATAGTTCATCAAAAATTACTGTCTGCAGTGTCAAGAACGTCTACGTGTCCCATATTTATAATTTTATATTCATGCCATCGACTTGCCATTCGTAGAAGGTATTTATGTATTTTTCATTGGAATGATATTTATGTGTTAAACTACAATATCATGTCAGTTATATTGATGCTGACACATGCTATCGTTACAGATCAATGTTGATTTTTAATTAAATTAGAGTCACGTTTAAGTTGTAGTTTTTATCGTTGACAGTCTCATTCTGATAAGCCTAGCAACAAAAAATTGCAATTATTTATACACCGATTCAAGATATCGTATCAACGTGCTCTTCATAAAAAAAATAATATGTGTCTTTAAAATTTATTTTTTACAGATCTTCCCTTAACCACAAAACAAATGACCTTAACACCAAGACGATTTTCATAAAAACGGCGAATATATTGAAAACGATGACTGCATCTTATGTAACTAAGTTACGCGGTATTCGCATAATAGCTATCCGGCGCGCGACGTAACCGCGCTGTAATGGCCGCGCGCAATCTTCCGTGATAGTGAACTTGAGTTTTTTCGCGGCGCGCGCACCGTTAGCTTGCGCTACATTCCGCGGTTGTCGCGCGCCGCCGCGAGAGGGCGCCACCACGGAAATATTTCATTACCACCGCTCCTATTACACGCGATTCAATTAATACGATAGATAATCTGTGGACGCATAAACATCCAATAAATTATAAACGCTATTGTAAATAACATTTGCATTACAATAAGACATTTACAGTAGGTATGACACATTAATTATCATTTCCATATTGTTATGACATATAACTTACCGTAATGTCAGTATGATTATACATGGTATCGCTTATGGTATCGCCACTTTTGTTTCATAATTTATAAATATAAAGACGATTATTAAGTATACCTTAACGATATTTTCGTTTTTAATGCACGTAATGATAGAACTCTTACGTATAAATTTGTGAGAAATGTAGACACTGTCAAAGAAAAATGACTCTACAAGATTATATATTCTATTTGTAATTTAATATAATCTAATAAACTAACTAACATTATGCTAAAATAATTTATTAATGATTTTTAAAAAATTTCTTGCTCCTATGAAAGTTTCTTTAAAATGCAAGTTGGATGTACAAATTTATGAGTAGGTATTGTAAATAAATTAATGATGAAACCAATCAATAATTTGTCATGTTATCATGTAATATACTAATTAAAGCACAACTTATTATAGTATTCTTATAGTGGTTATTTCTGAGCTGTATATCGAGTCCAAAAATATATACCGTCACGAAAAGTAACAAAAGTGGTCGGAAAATAACAACCTCTCTAATGTTAGATCTAAGCTTTGAAGGCTGCGCGCGCTGGGTCAACGACCATTGCCAATGTCAGCCATCTTGAGTTCCGCAGTCGCTTACGTTCTTCACGTAAGAGGCTGTAACGCTTCGTTGGTGTGTGTATAATGATCGTTTTTCTATGTCACCGTCTTATGTGTGCGTTTTTGTTCACGTTCACATTCATCGTTCAACATTACAGTTTTATTTGTGTGTAAGACATTATTATTCGATGGATGTTTGTGCTAGATGTCGCTTTTGATTTTATGTTTATCAAACTAAATTTATAGTGGAATTGACTAATGATTTTATGTAGTGAATATAAACATATGATAGAAATAGTTGTGGGTAATGAATTATTAAAAATAGATGTATGTTTATATAATACGACTTAAGCACTAAATTGTTCCATTGAGTTATGTTTTTTGGTCATGAAGAAAATTATTTATAGGATCTATAAATCCATAAATATAAAATACCTGATTAAATAACTATCATTTTAAACTTGCTTTTTTATTTATGACTCAAATTGCAGACACGAGCAATAAAATTTTTTACACTTCACGCTAAGATTATCGTCATGGCAATTGAGTTTTTTAAGGCGAATTCACAAGAATGTTTTAAGCCAAAAGATTTTATTTTTTCAATTTCTCGTTACTAGGTAGGTATATATTATTATATTTTATTCAAAATAATGTAGGAAACGCCACATGAAAAATGTTAATTTATTCATAACGGTTTCAGCGCTTTGGCTTTAAAAATATGCAAATTTTTATTGAAATATAATTAATATATTGTGTAATATTGTTTAACTTATTGAAGTTTACATGTAGTTTTTGACAGGTATACTCTTGAAAGTTGTAAAAAAACAATAAATAAAATTATTCTACAGTAAAATTATTACACGCCATGATTGGAAATGAAATCTATAGAAATGAAATAAAAATACATGGACAGATATAAATCTAGCATCGACCTCGGACCCTGGAACCTTCACCGAAATGGTACTACAGTTCGATAACCCAACCCATTGTTCCGTGCGAATCATTCTATTTTATTTACCACAATCACGATCGAGTTCATGACTTCCGCATCATGGTGTTCGCAATTTAATTAAAAATATGATAAATGGAAAAACTGTAATGGTTCAAATTAGATCATAATTTGGCTGGCGTTAACAGTATTTTAAGTACACAGATGGCGTAATTGCTATTTAGATAGTAGATAAAGGTGATTTAATGTAATCCAATTCCAAGGCATGGGTAGAAGTATTAATTTAATCCTAGAAGTAATAGAAACTTCTTAATATTATACAAATGTTACTGCAAATACAACTTCATAAAAAAGACACCTATCTATCTACTGTGTTCTTATAGACCGAAATGTTTTTGTGAATAATTTACGACGTTGTTCTTTTAATAAGAATGGAGTCGTAAATGGCAATACGTTCATTAAATGGTAAATAAATGTTAAATAATAAAGTATTTTTAATCGATTATACGTAAATAAAACATCATTATACGAAGCTCGTGAATAACTGTATAATTAATTGATAGTCTTTAGAAATGTAGTGCTCATTTAATTATTCTGTTAACATACAACTATAAAAGACGCAACATAAATTAAATAACATCAAAGTCAAAACGAAATTTGAATAAATCATCAACTCGAATATATTAAGTGAATAACCCATCAACTTGTCTTCTTCTATTTTATAAATTATAAATGACTGTAGGATGTCCCAGGAAAATCGATGCAAATGATAGAGTTTTGAGGTCACCTAGGCAGTCCTTGCGCTACAAACTAGGCAGCGCAGGCGCATTGGTCGCCGCGAGCCCCGATTTGCTTCCGTTTCCTCCGCCATTGTTAAGGACTTCCTTATACTTACGCATAAAAACCACATCTAGTTAATATTCTAAATACATTTTTTAGTTCCTTTCTAAATTTATTACCATCGAGTGATTTTTATTTAATTACTCATTTAATCAACCAAACCATCGCCTTTTATTATATCCATCATTCGACTTCATGGAGCGCAATTCATTTTGGATATTAAATAAATTAATTGAGTTAGCTAAAAAAATACTCTTTTATATAAATTGTCTTTTATACGTAGACTTATTTCTAGGTACAAGGTATGTACTAGGTAGTCTAATAAACACTTACTCGAGCCATTAAGATGATATAGGAATGTATGAAATTAAAATTACTTTATTGCGTATATCATAATACTCTGTAACAGGAATAAGCATAGTGAATAGGTTTTTTTCTACGCTAACCGTCGAAATAACCAACGGTCATAACGTATTTTATCACAATATACTACAATTTTGATCTCATACTTTTATTTCTTACAACGCATGTTTACGTTATTCTGAAATGTATTTCATGGAATAATATACACAAAGCGTTCGTAAAACAGGTGAGAATCGGTTGGTTTGTCGATAAAACAAGTGCCTATCTATTGAACCTGTTGTACACCTACCTGTGTGAGATTCACCCTCAACCTTAAAAGGCATTCGAATAAGGGGTGGTTCACAAAGCATAAACGTAATATGACCGTGAGAAACTATTGTATGAATGGGAAAACGCTATGGCACCTGTAGTGAGCACAAAGATGTGGAGGCGTTTAAACCTCCATTATGTTATGGCTTCACAAACCCATTGATAATTAATTTCAACGGTTTATGGGAACAAACAAGCAACTGATAACAATAGTTATGCCACGTTATGTTGTAACGTTTACTCACGGATTTAAATTAATTTGATTAATTGATATCTAACAGTGAATTCAAAATCAATACCAACATAATATATATTATGTTTAAATTTTCACCGTGCTTTATTTTAAATAATAAAAAGTCATAACATAAGTCTAAATTAAATTACAGCTCCTCTCGATTGACATATTAATAAGCAATAGGAATAAGTCCCAAAAATAAGATCCGCTTCGGCGAAAAATGTATAAACTTTCAAATTGGATTTAAAACAATGAATAATTTTACACATTAGATGTTTTTCCATATATCTTCAATGTAATATATTGATGGTATATGTACCTATTTACAAGTAGTAGTGTAGATAGGCTTTTTTTCTTTTTAGTCATTATTATTTACCAAAAGAAATCACGGACGTCTCTGGTAGAAGGTATCACTTCGGATTCTATAATGGGACCAAACGTTAATAATTTCCTATATAAAGAGAACCAACCATCAGTAGAAAGTCCACGTAGTTATGAAGTATTAACTCCAAAAAAAAAACGATTCGAATTCAAAATCTCTTTTTTTTTTGGGAACACTGGTTAAAATCAATTTTAATAAAATGTAGAATTCCTATTTTATAGATTTAAAAAATTAGCAATCTATGAGGTATATAAACATAGTATTTGAATTCTGGTAATCGAAAACTAAGCCTGTGATACATTCCTAGAAAATGTATGTATATCTGATAACAAACACTTACATTGTTTCTAATCTTGTGATACAATAAATAATATCTGATACATAAAATGTTTTATTTACGCGAAGGTAAAATGCAGATTTCTCAGATATATTCAACATTGTAAAACCAGCAGTTTTCCCTCAATGACGGTCACGTGAAGAATTGATAAATTAATAAATGAATTAAGAACTAAAACAGTGGTTATTGCATAAGTAAGTAATTTGCTATTCACTGTAATAAAGAAGAATACAAAGCAGAATATTTTACTTGAGAAAAACAGGATATACCGAATACATTTCATATTATTTGGTTTTGTTATTATAATTTAAGAGTAGATCGAAATGTTTAACTTCTTTTAGAGCTTTTAAACTGATTTACATCATTCAATACTGATTTTCAGTCTTTTATGTGTATCTCTAAACATATATATGTAAATTATAACCATTTACGGAAAGTCAGTTCTGATATAATTATTTATATACATACATTAAAAACGACTTATCTTAAACGAGCTGCTTGACGCGATATAAAAAATAGCTAATTCTAATCCTAGATGTAGATTCTTTCTGTATGATAAATAATTGTTTACTAATAATTTTCAAGACAGGATGGATGAATGATCCCCAAAATTATAAATATACAAACAAAGCTAAGCTCATCATAATATAAAAAATTAATATAATTGATCGCATTATCACTGGATAGTAAACATTGTGTAATAATGAAAAGACAATTCATTATTTATTGTAGAATATCCTATATCGCGTCGCAACAGAAACAAGTTTAAAAAATAAAAATTACCAGATTGTTCTAAGAAACAGCGTAAACAAATAAGAAATGCAATCATCAGTAACTATTCATAACCCATGAGCTCCCATCTGAAAGTCAATAATACATTATGTTACGTAAAACAAGTTCAGGGACAAAATATCGATTTAAAACACATATTATTATTGTGAAGAGCGAATGTTTTCTCCAATGTGGCAGCAATGAAATACAACCTAAAAATAGCCATGCTACAAATATTCAATATAATTCAATATGGGACCACGTAGGAAAGCCCCACTGGAAAATTTTCGAATATTACGAAAACAAAGATTTTTATATTGAATATTTTAAAAAAGATGTACAATATATGATATTATTTAAAAAAAAAACAGAATCCTAAAAATAAAAGGAACTGCATCCATTTTATGTTTTTGGTTTTTAAGTTTATAATTTTCGTAACGTCCACCGCTATTTAGTAGTTTAAAATAATAACTGCAATAATTAATGTCTCAATATCAATTCAAACATATAACTTGTATATTTGTTAGCTCTGTAATATAAATGCCAAATAAAATAAACCTTATGGGTTTGTTTACTTGAACGCGCTAATCTCAGGATCTTGCACCGATTTCAAAAGTATCCCTATCGTAGTACCTATATGAATGTAATATGTTAATGATGAAGTTTACAAATTAAAAAAATATACTTTATCATACATCGAGAGTGATTTTCTAGAAAACATTCGTACATAATAACGTTTCGTTCTAGTATCAATTGCTTTGCTGATGTGTATCCATAGCAATTCCTCGCTTAGCATAAAGTATGTCGCAACATACATCCAGGAGATGATCCCTATGTAAAAGTGAAATCATAAACCAAATGTGTAGTTACATAATACGGACTTCAAATGAGTTGTGGTGACGCAATAGGATTCGGGCGACACATGAAACTTACGGTATCTGATGTATAACAACTCACGTGCGTTCTGCAATTTAAATACTGGCAAGACTAAACGACGGGCGACTAAAATGTATCATAGTCAAATGTTTTTTATCTATAATATGGTAGCCCCCCTTTAGTATACATATTA
Organism: Zerene cesonia; assembly: GCF_012273895.1. Lineage (NCBI taxonomy): Eukaryota > Metazoa > Arthropoda > Insecta > Lepidoptera > Pieridae > Zerene > Zerene cesonia. The sequence goes on along the minus strand of NC_052118.1, from coordinate 4,248,040 downwards.
AATTAAGTGTGGAAGTTGAGCACGCCTCTTCACGAATTGGGCCAGCACGTACGGGAAAGTACCTCCACAGAAAATCGCCGTTTAGTATAAGCATACTACTATATACACTACTACTATATTATATATACTATATACTGACTGAAAAACAATGTTTCCTTCTCAGTCCATCCCTTTGTTCCTCTCAATCCTTTCTTCATCCCTTTCCATCTTCACTTTACACCTCTCAACTGTTTATGAGTGGTGGTGGAGCTTACCAACAAGCGAACCTCCAGCTCCATTGCCGCTTATGATATAATAAAATGTTAAGATACCAACAATAACGGTTCCCGGCTTTGCACGGGTGAAATAATACATGTTATAAACATAATAACCAGCTTCTTAATCCGTTGCGTAGTTTCATTGATCTGAACATACATCGAGAAGCGACTCTATTCTGTACTATGTATTGATATTTAGTATTTTTTATTTTTATTTTATTTTATTTATATATTAAATAAAATAAAACCGTTATTATATTATGTTTCTTTATGTAAGTTTTCTTAATGATTCGTCTCTGAATATATTTCCGAAATATGTTGATAGAAAATTAACGTTTCTTTGCACTTACACACTTTCATGGAGATAAATTAGAAGCATATATATTACTTATTTATAGTGTTATTCACTTTTAAATATAAAAATGTTGACGGATTTGGAAACATGGAATTATCAAACCATTTTAACTGCCCAAAAAATTATTCACCGTCCAATCGATACAAATCGTGTCGATAATGGCCACGTGACTTAACATTATTATGTGATTGTATAAGTAGTAACTAACCGAAAGACTAAGATGCACATTGGTTATATTTTAAGCACTTTCAACTTATTTAATCACCAGAGCTGTTTTGCTATTGTCCATTTGTAATATATCTACATGTTTTTATGAATATTTTACTAGGAAATTTGGTACAGAAACAGTCCGAGATTCGAGAAAGGACTTAAGACAGTACTTATTCCGGCAATCTTACAGGAACAGGATATATAGGGAAAACCCCCTGAAACTGTCTTATATATTAATCGTAAGGTATTATATTAATACTATAAAAAATATATTATTATGTAATAAGGAACTGTAAGTCTTTCTCCCATTATATAAAACAGATTTATAACACTTAAATCACGTTGTGGCTTTACTATGACATGATATTCATTCATCCGAAAAAAGCCTTAGCTCATTTCATAACAAACAAGTAGGTATGTAGATAGGTACACTAGATTATTATGACACAGCATTGCCCTTGGTTGATCTCTGTCACGTGTAAAACGTGACGGTAATGTATTGCAGATTTTGAACACTTCGAAATTCTAGTGTCTCCATTTCATAACGGTATCTTGAATAATTACATTAAATAGAATTTTCCATGAATCAGGACGTAATAAGATGTATTTAGACCGGAGACGAACTAATGCTACAAAAAGAAAACGTTTTCGGTCCACTTCTAGATCGTTCTTTGTGCACGTTTTTAAAAGATGATGTACAATTGTTATCACACTAAACATATTATCACATGTGTATGAAAAAAATTTGCACAGGGTCACCGGTACTTGGCTAGGATTCGGTTACTGTCCCTTATTATATATGTATATAGTTATATTAGTTATACTGGCTTATTTAAATTTGAAAAACGTATAGCTTATGATATTATATTTAAAAAAAATATGTTTTTTGCGATAAAGGTCCCCAATGTTCCTGGGGGGTTGGTTCCAATAAAAAATTTACAAAGAGATCAAATAAACACTATTTTATTTCAAATACAAAAAGATTCACATCGATCGTTTGATACAGCCAAAAAGCTATCGAAAATCAAAACTAAGACAAATCTATATAATAATCTATCGAATTGAGACCCTCCTTTATTTTTGGGGACGCCGTTAAAAAATTGCCCGATTTCTTCACTCTAGTAACTGAACTCAAGCTCACCTGATACATAACGATCTACGTGGATTAGGTAATTATGTGCTTGCATTATTCGTCACATCATTTTTTACATAGAATCATTTAACACTACATATTAACCTTAAGGCTCCTTGTTGTGTTTTTGAATGAGATTTACTTGTTCCTTTTTTGTACAATCTATATATATAAAAGAAAGTAGTGTTAGTTACACTATTTATAACTCAAGAACGGATTAACCGATTGGGCTGAAAATTTGTGCAGGGGGGGGTTGCTTAGAACCGGGGGAGGGATATATCAAAAACATTTTTATCCCGGAATTCCTACGGGAACGGGAACATGCGAGGAAAACCCCGGGCCTATCTTTCCTGTGAATACGCGGGCATAGCCGCGGGCGGACAGCTAGAAAATTGATGAATACTGTTAAAAAATAATAAAAAATTGAACAATCTTGAAATTTTTGTTTATGCTTCCAGTTCCATAGTTGATAAAGTTTATAAAGATTGATAGCAACTGATTCACAAATCAGTAGTTCACGAATTATTCTTGCAACATAATTAATAATAAAATAAAAAATATATATTTAAATTACATTTTGAACAAAAAGAAATGAAAAAGATAGGTCTGATAAGGTGTTATATTATTTGTGGTTTCGCACACACAATACATATGTCATGACGTCATTTACGGTTTACGTTTTAATTGGTTGATAGATAAGCCAACAGAGAGAAGAAGAAAATGAGACATTTTACGAAAATAAGGCCTCGAATGTGTCATTTATAAATTATTTTAGAGTAAATATTTGTTGTAAAGGAAACCTGAATTTTTAGTAAAGTGTAAATACAAGTGCTTTAGCGGTAATAATTTACTTATATTTTTACGAAGAATTTCTATACCAGCGTCAATAAGAAGCGTATATATTATATTCGTCTTGGGTCATGATTAGACACATGATGTGGGCGAAAATGGGTACCATTTGTGACATCAAGGTATGTGCTACCTCATTTCTTATAATCACATTGTCTCCATTATTTATAAATGAACAACACGTCACAAAATAATGCGAGTAGTCATGATTTTTGATTGCTTAAATTCTGTAAAAAATAATGCTTTAATTTGGGTAAATATTTTGAATTTTTTATTGTTGACATAAAAGTACAAAATCGGTTTCAAAATTTTTTCACTCTTGTAAAAGTATTTTTCTTAACTTAACGAAATTTCGCAGGTAATATGCTTAACTATGACACAATTTATAAATTAATGCAAGTTATGAATAATGTAAACGTTGTTAGATGAAGCCAGCATAACATATATTACGTTTACTTATTTATATGACAGTCACTTGCAACGTAAATAAAGCTTTATCATAATGCATTACGCAGTAAATTTATCTCAATATTGTGATCACATAGGACCCATCAGAACTATATACCATTCGAATATTTATTGTCAAAAGGTTTTAAAGAAGCAAAGACGGGAATGTAATTTATTTTTTACGCTTATAGTTATAAAGTTGTTTATTTCTATGTAGTTATGAGATTTATGTCATTCCGTAATGGAAAGGTTAGTATTGCGCGTAGAATATTGCGCGGAGGCCGGTGAGGGTCGATGGCTTCTCGGAGACACGTGAGCTTACCGTTAGCTTGCACACGCCAGGGCCTCCAATATGTGAAAAATAAATGTAACGATAGAAACATATTTTATTATATGCCATATCTATGTACGCCTAAACGCTTGATTTTTTGTATAACGTTAAGCATCAATATTATTATACATTTTAGATTCCTGCAGTAAAATTGTCAATTCCATTTTTATTAGTAAATTGGCTTTGCATCGTATGCAATTTAATCTACAACATTCGTACATAGTAACAGCATCCAAATTAATAATCGTTACCAAATGTTATATATGTATATACATGTATACTGAGAAGCAATGTCAAACCTTATATTGTCAGACACAATAAATTTTATTTGACTAGTTATATTAAGCGTAAGATATCCTACATAAATTTTAGTTCTAGAAGTTTAGTCATCTATATATGCAATTAGAATGAGACGAGCGAATAGACATAGAACTTTTTATCCGAACACCTCGAGAGCAGCGCTGCAGGCCATCAAACTGCTTATGGGCTTTGCGAGACGCATTTTATGTATGAAGAAGACACGTAACAGAGTTTGTTCCAGAATATGTAAAATAAATTGTGCTCACACATGCCTCGCTAAGTATTGTATTTTAATATCGAACTACCGACTAATAAAACAGAAATAGCACCTTTAGTGCTACGTCCTTGGTCCTCTAGTCGTCTCTCAAAATCAAGGTTTTAGTGTCGCGTTTATGAACAGCCGGGAGCATTTTGTTTACGTTGTGAATAACTTTAAAGGTCGATATCTATCACCTCAGCCCGTCATGACAATGTAAATGGGTCGCACTTCGTTAACAGTTTTTTTGCATAACGTGAGCGAAGTTGAAATCGATTTTTGATTTCATTTTTAGAATATTTATCGGATGTGTTCACGTCTATTTTAACTCCTACTTACATAACAAAAAATGGAAGTATGTGTTTGAAGAAGAAATATAAATTATTGAAATTCCAATTTATCTATTTATTTACATCTCATTTATTCATATTTTATATGATTAAGATTTTAGTCGGTACATATTAGTCATAAGAATGATTAAATAATGTATTAATTTCCTGAAAAGTGATGAAATGTTCGTCAGAGCTTTTCAGAATTTCCGTAATTTTGGTCGATCATACGTGACCTATTTGACCAAATAAATACTGGCATTCTTAATTAGTTAGGTTTATTGTTTATCTCATGCTGATTCATAACTTAACCGAAATAAGTGAGCCGGTCTTTGTGTCCCCATTTTTTGCCACAAACAACTTAAGAGGGCATTACCCTCTCTCTTTCTCTCGAATAAAAACACGTAGCTCTGAGACGAACGTCCAAACCAGCATCGATGCCGACTACATCGAAAAAAATGTACTGAAAATATACGTAGTACGACTTAAGTAAATTTAAATATTTTCACGTGTTTCTATAAGTATTTAACTTTTGAACTGCTCCTCATAGCTATGGTATATATATTTTTCTGAATATTAGATTTTCACATTTTAAAATATACCAATCAACGACAAATGCCAATGCCCTTTGTAACTTGTTTTATCATTGTGTGACAAAGTCAAGAGAAAATGAAATTCACATCTTCATTTAGCGAGAGCAATAAAATCTAATCGTGTCGATGCCGCCCACCGTGTCGTGAATGACGAAAGCGTTATTCCACTTCGCATTTGAGGACCTTACCCTAGACATTGGCTACGCAGTAAGGTTGTCGCCGGTCATCGGCCGCCCCCTCCCACTCCCTTGCGACCTCTTTACCACCGTTGCTACTTCCAACCTCTATCAACAATTGCCACACTCAGATACAATATACAATTCACGTTGGAACCTACAGAAACACGTGTGTCAAGCATTCCTTTAAACAAATATCTAAAGACAGGATTGCGTGATTTTATAACATGTAAAAACAAGTTTTATATTTAGAATAAAACTACAGAAACCTGCCGACATTTTTGAAAAGTTTTCAATAAAGCCCTCCTTCCGTGACTATTTTAGTATCGAATATTGCACAATATTGTTTTAATTGCAGCTTTACAATTAGCGCGTTCGAGCGATTTGCTCCAGTTGTTACCGATTAAGTTTTTGTAATGTTCAAGCCAAGTTTACAGTTAACTTCGCGGTTTGTTGCGAAGTTATGGTGAGTTACAAGAAATCTAATTGTGTAAAATTGATTAGAGACGATTCACTCCGTATGTTACGAGCAGATGGAGGGGCTATTATATTACGTAGCTTGTATTTTATAGATACAGAATGGAACGGGAAAACCTCACTATAAAATTTTCCCATTCCCTGTTGGCTACAATAACGGTTAAGTTTAAAGTTTATATCATATTTTCCTCTCTGTATAAAAAATAAAATTTAAATACGTCACGTTAAATTCAAATACGTACTTGTTTATAATTATTCATTGCTATCGTGACCCTTTATTATAGTTATTAATTCAATAAAAATTTATCCTTTTTTTTTATTCTAGATATCTTACGTCAAAGACTCCAGAACTAAGATAATTGAAATTATAATAATTCTTAACGGCATTACTGACCTACTACTGACCCCGTAAACGCTGTTCTGCCATATTCATTAAGGGATATGAAAACTAGATGTTGAGCGATTTTCAGACATATCCGATATGTGCACAAAATTTTATGGGAACAGGTCCATCCAGCAGTTTTAAAGGAGTATGGGAACGAACATTGTGACAAGTGAATTTTATTTATAAGATTTTCTTAAAATTTCACAAGTTTTAAAATATATCCTCAGCGGAATCCATTGTATGTAACAACGGAAAAATTATGCCAATAAAAAGTTATTTTATGTCAAACCTTATTAAACGATATTTTTTCATTACGTACAAGAATCAATAATTATAAAAAAAACTATGGAAATACCATAATATATGTAAATAGTATGCGCAATCATTATTGGATTCTTGTACCGTTAAGGACTTCGATCTCATCTGTTGAAGTTATTGCGAAATATTTCATTACCATGATTCCGAATTTTTAAAAACGTTTGGTTTAATATAATAGCTTGTTGTAGAGTAACATTGTAAAAAATAAGTGTATATTGTAATAAAAATACTAATCAACATATTCAATCCTTGCTCAATGTATTCCTTAAAAGATTGCTTTCGCTCTTAAGCTTTTACCATAAATGGTTGTAATAACTTTAACGTAACACTGCTATGTATATCTTATTTAATGTATGAGACATTAATTTCAACAACAAGTCCCTAACCATTTAAGCACTAATACTGCATAGACTACAAGCGAAAGTTTGTAAAGGTAAGACAGATATCTTGTCGCCCCATTCC
>NC_052118.1:4238827-4239163 GCF_012273895.1 Zerene cesonia | reverse complement strand
ATTAAATGCTTGCGCAAGCCTTTCTTTATTAGAATTAAACGAGAGTAGAGTTCACGAAAATTTCGAATTACGATTTATCAACGCCAAGGCCCAATATGTATATTTCAAGATTATCTATTCTTTTTATGTTTATAAGGCTCAGAAAAAGTTTCTACAATTTTCAGTAATTGACGTATACAAACAATATTATGTCTTAAACGTTTTAATATAATATATATGTTATTTACGCCAACGATATAAAATAATTATTTTTAAAATCTGCTATAAATTTGCATAATTCCGAATTGTTTATGGTATACAATAGGGAATGGGGCGACAAGATATCTGTCTTACCTT
>NC_052118.1:4237801-4238762 GCF_012273895.1 Zerene cesonia | reverse complement strand
TAAATCGTAATTCGAAATTTTCGTGAACTCTACTCTCGTTTAATTCTAATAAAGAAAGGCTTGCGCAAGCATTTAATTGAATAAATTGTAAAGTTTGAGAAATCTATATACATTGCAAGAAATAAAAAAATATTTAATCAAATATTAAATCAAGTAATCGCAAGTTAAAGATAAATTATATAATAATTCGAATATACTAGTTTAATCGTGCGCTTTAAATGATGTTTGTTCTTGCTTATAAATAACCTATTGAATAATATATTCCCTTTAAACCTAGCACGAGTACTTGATACAATTTAAATGCAGACCACGTACATATCCAGTTCAATGTATGCACGAAGTATCTAAGCCTACTTCCAATATCAACACATTCGAGTACAATACTTCCGTCGTTGCCTGTGGGCGCCCGCATTGCAATTTATTTTCACTGATTAGTGATTATGTCTTATATTTCTTTTTAGTACACAACACATAGTTTTTTGTTATTTCAATTTTCTTATTACTTTTTACAGGCAACTTGAATCACCTGCTAGGAGTAATAAAAATGAATATATACAACGAAAACTGATACTAAAAATCGAAACACAGCGTGAATTACACTTCGTTTCTTATTTTTCATTACATAATCTGTTATTATAAGAATGATATAATTACTGAATTAACGGTTTATCGTTTAATATTAAATTCCCTATACTAGCTCTTAACTAACAACTTTGATTGATATGAAGTTTAATTATTACATTCAATGTAATTCGTTTTAAAATGATTCTATTCACACTAGAAACAGTGAAGTCAGTTTTGCATCATCAATTAACATACCGCTAGATTTCGTGTTGTACAGTGACTTTCCGATCTCAGTAGTCTGTTTGTTTGCTATTTATACATATTATATATGATGATTAAGATCACAAATTCTTAGGGTAAGATTTGATATGATAAGCAGACTCTAAGACTCTACCAT
>NC_052118.1:4199242-4236801 GCF_012273895.1 Zerene cesonia | reverse complement strand
ATAGACTACAAGCGAAAGTTTGTAAAGGTAAGACAGATATCTTGTCGCCCCATTCCCTATTGTATACCATAAACAATTAGATATAATTAGATATATAATAGATTAGATAATCTTGAAATATACGAATTGGGCCTTGGCGTTTATAAATCGTAATTCGAAATTTTCGTGAACTCTACTCTCGTTTAATTCTAATAAAGAAAGGCTTGCGCAAGCATTTAATTGAATAAATTGTAAAGTTTGAGAAATCTATATACATTGCAAGATATAAAAAAATATTTAATCAAATATTAAATCAAGTAATCGCAAGTTAAAGATAAATTATATAATAATGCGAATATACTAGTTTAATCGTGCGCTTTAAATGATCTTTGTTCTTGCTTATAAATAACCTATTGAATAATATATTCCCTTTAAACCTAGCACGAGTACTTGATACAATTTAAATGCAGACCACGCACATATCCAGTTCAATGTATGCACGAAGTATCTAAGCCTACTTCCAATATCAACACATTCGAGTACAATACTTCCGTCGTTGCCTGTGGGCGCCCGCATTGCAATTTATTTTCACTGATTAGTGATTATGTCTTATATTTCTTTTTAGTAATACAACGCATAGTTTTTTGTTATTTCAATTTTCTTATTACTTTTTACAGACAACTTGAATCACCTGCTAGGAGTAATAAAAACGAATATATACAACGAAAACTGATACCAAAAATCGAAACACAGCGTGAATTACACGTTTCGTATTTTTCATTAGATAAACTTTTATTATAAGAATGATATAATTACTTCATTAACGGTTTATCGTTTAATATTAAATTCCCTATACTAGCTCTTAACTAACAACTTTGATTGATATGAAGTTTAATTGTTACATTCAATGTAATTCGTTTTAAAATGATTCTATTCACACTAGAAACAGTGAAGTCAGTTTTGCATCATCAATTAACATACCGCTAGATTTCGTGTTGTACAGTGACTTTCCGATCTCAGTAGTCTGTTTGTTTGCTATTCATATATATTATATATGATGATTAAGATCACAAATTCTTGGGGTAAGATTTGATATGATAAGCAGACTCTAAGACTCTACCATTCAAGCTCCAACCTGATGTTTATTTACCTAAGCTCTATATACGTATTTTTATATATTATTAGAATTTATAAATGATGATGTGATAATTCATACAAAGTAAAAATATTTAAAAGTGAATTATGGACAATGACGCTACGCTTTTAATTTAGTACATAAGAGCTCACTTAGTATGTCCTTTCATAGGTCGTCGACACAACTTCCATTGGCCTGTATTCATCATTTTGTTTTCATTTCCAAGTGATGAGGTGTTAACACTCACATGGTTTGATCACTTTACAGGTTGATATTAACACAAAATGAAGCGTTAATTCCAAATGAAATAGAAATATTCATGTGATTATGATGTCATGAAAATATGCTTTCAGTTCATTATACATTTTATAGAGCACAAAACTGGCATATGTTTAACATGCAATCTAAATATTTAATAACTTTTTCACAAACCAAAAACTACATAATTTCGTAATCAACGTCTGTTTAAATTTGGTCACTGTCAATTAGATCATTAACATCGAGTAACAATGCAGTCAACTTTAACCCGACCTTAGAGACGATAACTTAATTACCCAATTTTGAATAAAATATAACACAGTAATTGATGTACAAACAATATTAGTATATTTTGTTTGAATAAATCTATGAAATTCTTGCCCTATTGCTATTAACGGATTCCTTTGTAGTTTACATCTATAAATAATAAATACAACATGCACACAGCCCATTAAGAACTATTGTCATAATACAAATTTTATTTTGTCGTCGTATAAAGAGCTTTTTGTATACAGCATCCAGAACATTGTCAATGCTATAATTAACACATATCTACATTAATATCATAAATTAAATAATGATTAAGGAAGTAGTATTTATTTATCAAACGGAAAAACATATACATTTATCTAGTTCCTCGAAACTTATATATTTGAAGACATTATACGGATACTAAAATATTAGTTACACCGGTTTTTGATAATCACTCCAAAGATTACGAAAATGAGCCTCACTTGTTCGGTGTAATAGAGATATAGTGTGTACAAAAATTAGCGTCTCGAATGCTATGATATAGAAACCGTGTCAGCGACACAACATTAGCTACGACATTTTGTAAGGAGGCCAAAACGCATGAATATGCATACTCTTTGTCACAGCCAACCATCTTGAACTCCCTGGCCATTCGTCGCACTTCACGTTCGCCTCTTACATGTATGACCAACTGTGTGACAAGGTACATACCTATGCAAGATTTGTATATCAACTGATACTAGATTCATATTAATTAAATGCACTTGCTTATAATTTACGCGGTATTTCCACAAAAATTATGTTACCAAACAATGTTATGGTACCTAGACTTCCTCAGCCGCCACACGTCAGCTTATGAACTTACGCTGCGTTCGATTTATACAGAATTTGGAAACGATATCTACTGTTGAGTTTCTTTATAATTCTCTGTCTCTTTTTCTATGCTTTTTCATAGATGTGCTAATCGTATACATAACTTATTAATTATTATTATTTTATATTCGTATACATACATTATTTACGTAATTTAATTTCAGCACTAAAACGCCGTATTAACCTAAAACATTTACTCCAACCCGTTATCGGAAGGCTTATTTTATACTTTATGATATAGATAAAATAAAACCCATTAACCATCCTCTATATTTACTGGATACTTCTAAGTTTATTTCTGCGTTCTTAAATTAGCGGTTATATTTTTTATTAAGCAATAAAATAAATTATTACGGTGCTTCAACTTAACGCTTGCTAAGGTAATGTTGTTAGAATATCTAACTTCATCCTATTTATGACACATTAAATCTATATTTACCTCTTATAATAATCTGTATAAAACTTGACATTGGCAGAATCCGTCCTCGGTGGGATCTGGAATTGCCAATAAAGAAAAAGAAGATGAAGAAATCTATATTTATGACATAATTCTTCATAATATATAAAGAAGCTGTTCCTTTTTCTAGAATAAAATTACAAAAATATCGTGATTTACCGTAAACGAATACATTTTGCTAATGCAGAAGGTTTCCTTATTTCAATTCCAATTATTTTTTTACATTATATTTTATAAACACATAACTTTTTTTAATAATTTTTTCCAAAATTAAACCGAAGCATAACAATAAACAATAGCATCCCCTACTTGAAGTATTCGTTCATTCCATTAATTATTTAAAACAATCATTCTTATAACTAGGTTATTTTAATACATGGTATGGTACAGTATTTTATAAGTGGAATCAATATTCCGGCCAGTGGACCCATTACGCAGATATAATAAAACGCAAAACTCATAAAATGTAATAAATATAAATTTTACAAACTTAACCGGCCTCGCCGGACTGGGGGTGCTAACAAGTTCTGAATTACAAGACGCCGATCTTGTTACCTACTTTTGAGTTTATAATATAATCTCAATAAATAATGAGTTTTATTCCTCGGTTATAAAAGTAAGAAATGTGAAAGTCGATTGAATAATAGGTTAATATTAATATGTATTATTTTCAATCATAGATAGCTAATATTCGACGAGGTACTTGTAGAAACAATTCACCTTTTCACTAAATTTAAGCATAAAGTTTCCATTATACACTGTTTACTACAAAAAAAAGTTAATAAGCATAATAAAACAAAGGAAAATTTATAATATAATACTGTTAGAACTAACAACACTCTGACCATACATATTCAGTTTTGCAAGAATTAAATAGATACACTTGCTGCATATCTTTATGATTTATTATATGAGTATTAGACCTCTTATAAATGCTCTTCACGTAGCGGTGATATACTTCCTAATGTTAAACAGGTCGCAGATTCATCTTACCAAGGACATGATTTTTATCTTCGCTTTAATAGAAACGGGCCTATAAAATGTTTTCGTTTTTTTTACCTTTTTATGGAGTTTCTGTAAACTGTATTATTTCATTTTTAAGTAAAGGTACATAAAAAAAACACTCAAATATAATACACTGTTCAAAAAGCAGGTGAAATAGCCAAATGTCAAATCTTATGAATTTAGTAATTAATAAGAAAGCAGGTTGCAAATATGAACTACCAAAATGACTACCACCTGCTTTTGATGTAAGATATGATAAAATCTTAAATAAAAGCCACAGTCAAATTACTCATCAATGGTTCTAATTTTAGTTCTGCGAAATTCGTTTTCCATTATATGACTAATTCTTAGTCTGTGGTGCTTTTCAAATAAATGAAATTAGACATGTGATGAAAGATTTGCAGGTGTACGTCTCCATTAAAATTTTCATAATTATTTTGCAGATAGCTTTTTGCTATAGGTTCCCCAAATATTTATTATTTTGATAGAAATTATTAATATATTGAATTAGCAGATTTATAAAAAAAGCATGTTGCCGGTACCAAGGAATGGCTCATATTATTCATGAATCAAGTCGTTTTATGTCGATGAGATAATAAAATCACTAGGCGTTATACAACTAGTAATGTTTGCATATCTTGAAAATTAGCTGTAATTGTGTATCTCACGATTTTTAATTGGTCACATATACAATAAATAGTTGCAAGGAATTTACAACATATTTCGAAATGAACCAATGGGAACCAAATCATGTAAAGTAACCTGTGAATAAATCATTAATACATCCGTAACACCTGCGGAAAAGAAAGAAGCTTTTCTCGTTGGTTTCGTAATGGTCCGGTCTGTCTCGGTCAGGGCCAGTAGGGAGGTATGTACGTGTAAGGGGGGGTGCGGGGTGGGGTAAATGTGCGCCGGCGCAAAGCGGAACGCTAGATCGTGCTGCTCCGCCAAGCGCGACCGCTAAAGCCACGAGACTTGCATTGCAACATCACCATTGTAACAAGTTTTATTTCAGGCCCTTCGCGATCTAGTTAAGAGTCCGGCTTTTTGTTCATTTCTATTCATATGTTCGTGATGATGCACATATTCATTTGTATCCTATTATAGTGGCGATCTTTAATAATTATCTTGTATGGCTTTGATTGTAAGAATTCATGAAATATTTAGATATAATGATATACGAATATATCAAGGTGATAATCATATTTTTTAATATGTCACTAACCATCATAAAATAGAAGAAGAACTCGTTATATTTATGTTATCAATGTTCTAGATTAATGCAGCGTAACCGGTCTCGTTAGTCGCATAACGTTACCGATATTGATGTAAGTATTGTTGTCAAGTAAAATCGGTGCCGTAGAAAAAACATAGAAAAAATATAATTTTAAATATGTCATGAGTGTTTATCTAACTATATTCTATTTGCACTGAAAAAATATTAACTTACAAAAATGGAACAGCGCTGTCATTTCCTCAATATCGTCAAATAACAACACAATAAGATATTCTCACTTCTAAACCCTTCGCAGAACAGCTATACATAATGATAACTTATGAAATGCCAACTTCAAACGTAATTGGACGTTGAATATTTATCAATTAAGAACATCCAGTGTTATCAACGGCAAGAAAAGCAATTTCCATTAAGTCAAACGGCAAACAGAGGTCATCGATCTTACGGACCAGTGTGACCGGATCTTGGAGGAAACTTTTTATGTGACCGGCGACTGGGCGTCTTGTTTACACAAGAAACACGACCGACATTGCTTGTATATAAAACCAATCTATCGCCATTAATACATTAACCAACCGACAATTGCAAGGTCTTGAACTTAGTTAATTGGATACCTATAGCCACAATACTGAACAATAAATCTAATGTGACTCGTCAGATGTACCAGTACACATATTATTAACTACTTATATATTATAATTTTTATTTATCTAATAAGTGTTTAATAATAAATGTAAATGAGTCCCAATGCTTGCAATTTAATCTTATGTTTAAGTTATATAATAATATTTATTTTATAATATAAATTTCCTTCGTTTAGTCATTAAATAATAAATAACAACCATTATATATTTGATTCAAAAGTATTTCTAAAGGTCACATTAGATAAATTATAATCCATTTATTTCTATATTAATATCGGATTTAATTTTAAATATTTAAATATTGTACACCCGTACAAGTTAATTTAGATTTCTATAAATGGCTAAAAATAAAAGAAACACCCAATTTTTTCCATTTTATTTTTACATTAAAAGTGAAGACAATGCTAATAAAACATTTAGGAATAGACAAAAATGATCAGACTCCCTTTCAATATAATTTCACTGACTAAACTCTGTAAATCCCGCTATATGACCCATACGCATTAGGGCAGTGTGTGTTAAGCGCTAAACTATACCATATACATATCCGTATAGTCCGCGAGCTCAAATCGTACGGCATTCCTTTGCTCGCGCCTTGCCATGGCCGCAAACTTCTGCTGCTCAGAGCAGAAAGAGACAAAACACAAAAAGATGACATCATGCTGTTTCCTTCACATTATACTCGCAATCCTTTCCTTTCTACCTGTTGCACTATTACAAAAACCCGGTCCTTAGAGCCGCTACCTTACGTGAATTGAATGAAGATTGCGGGAGTCTACGGCTCGGCCCATATAAAGATAGGGCAAGGGCTATTATACAGCCGTACATACAGGACAGAACTCGTTAGGCGTTCTTGGGGAAGTATTTACAGTGGGGATGGATGGACACAAAGTATGTGATTGTGTAAGTTGATTGCATAATAGCGGGCCCAACAGGGAGTTATGAGGCGCTTTGATTAATTAATGAACTATTCAGTGATTTTAGAATTTATACTTGTAATAGTATTTTACTTGTAATAGTATTTTTGGTGAAGAATGAAGTAAAGATATAGAATACAGTATTTTTTATTTTTGAAATATGTAAGTTAAAGAATATGTTTTATTTTTATGATAAGGGGAAAGTTGTCAATTTTGGACTAATATTTATTTAATAAATATTTATTTTCCTGGCGACTTACATATTTATTATATTTAACTTATAGTGAGGATGAATAAAATAGAGAATGTTTCTAACGCATTAGAATATGTATTTCCATTTAGGGGTCGGGAATAAAATTGAAATACCAACGTCTTACACATTCCTGAGGATTTACTTCAAGATATGCATCATTGTCCTGTTATGAATCATGTGTCCCATATTAATATAACTACATATATATATGAACGTTTTAAATAATCAAGCAGACTATAATAAATAATTTATTATACAAGTTGAATAGAAGTTTATTAGGTATATTATTCTTATTGTACGAACTGTATAGACTCCGAAGAAAAAGACAATCATTCCAATTGTTAGAAGAAATTTCCTAATTTCAATAGATAAAAGCCTTCTTATAACTAGTTACAGTCTGGACATTATTTTATGAAGTAATAAACAAAGTATTAAATATCGTGATCAATAAATCTGTGCTTAAATTCGATCCATTGCAATGCCGTGTTCGTGACGTGGCTGACATTCGCTTCGCAAGCGCGGTCCGTGATCTTGGCAATGGGCAATGGTGGCTGGGCGCTTCGAAGCGGCAACGCTAACCCATTCTTCTAATCAAAGAACGCATAACTTATTTGTTGAAGTACGCAATATTCACTCATATTGCCTGCGTATTGAATTCACAATTGTAAATCAAATGACACCAACATAGACCTGTTTGCAATCGGTAAGTCGTATTGCGGTCGGTGTACCCGTCCCGTTCCCCCGTGCCGCAGTCCCCGTTCGCCTCTCTGCAATACAGCCTTTTGACAACCGGTATAGGTACATAATACATAATGGATATGATCACATGAGAATTTTCTGACGTCTACATCACGTAACGAATGCTCTTAAGTTGCTGGAACATGAGATCTATGCTGTACAAACATTGCACGAGCATATGACTTTTAATTTTGTGAAAAAAATAACATCATACGAGCAATCATAAGTGTTTGGAAATATGACTTAAACAGTCTTAATGATAAGTTAAAATGCTATATTAGTGTATTTCATAAATATTCCATTTCAAAAAATTCTATAAATTAATCGCATGAACGATATGTGTATATTCCGAAAAATCTTCATTTAAAATGTTATTATTTTGTTTATTTTATATTCTGTTTTTGCAAGAGCCTACAAATATGTACGGTCTACCTATCGTAAATGTACACGTTCAATCATTCGTTTTATCGTTACAATAAATCTAGCACAAATTTTAGTGAACATACCTACAAAAAATAATGCCACCTAACCAATTTAAAACTTGCATTAAATCGCCCAGAATGCAAATTGTACCGTTGGGTGGCACTGTTTTTTGGGTGTGCATATCATGCAATGCAATAAATATAGCAATTTCTCTAAGATATATTGTGCACATTGGTAATATGAACAACAAATTAAACATCATCTATAATTCCTTATTACAATATCAATCTTTTAATTTTGAAAAAAAAAATAAAAGTTTGGAAAACCAATACATTGTCGCCGTCCACTTTTCATAAATGTATATATGTATAATAATATATCATAGCCGGCGACTGAGTTGGTGGGTCGTGTGATGGTGAGCAACCACTACAATATAAGCCCATAAACATCCTCGTCCGCAAAAGCGTTGCATATCTTCAAAAGGTATTGGATTAGAAATAAGTTTTTTTTCCTAGAAAAAATTAGGAACGGGTCTCCGACTTCCCCACTCGTCATTCGAAATACGGTAGCATTCACATGCTGCTACTTCAAGCCGACTTGTGGGGGTGTTGTACTTCCCAACTTCGTACCGAAGCGTGCTGAACTCCCCATAGAAAACCATATGATTTTTTTATATAGTATTGATGTAAAAAAGGAAGATTAAATCATAAAGGCGTAATAAGCTTATCTATCTTTTCAGTGAAAAGGGTTAAGAATGAAGCTTAAGTAAGTATTACTAAAAAAGTTTGTTATATTAATCCTCTTAGTTTACTGTTTATACTAAGAATTTTATAATTTATTACAAATTCGGCAAACAAAGAAAAAATAATACCTTAAATGTTTATTATATAAAAAAATTGTTCTTGACCTCATTTGACAAGAGAAATGGTAAGTATTTATTCGGTCGATAAAGACTATATAAGACTTCAAGAAGTCGTTTTTTGGAAGACTTAATGAAGCATAGAAATTTAAAGTATGAAATAAATTTTTATAATTGCGAATGCTATAAATTTGCATATTTAAATTACAAAGAAGATAAAGTAGTACGTTTGTAGAGCAAATACACTCCAAAGCGGCAGAAGCAAATAAGATAATCGTTTCAAAATCGTTGAAAGCTACTTTATACTAAATTATGTGGAGTACATTTTATTTTTATTTAAATGCAATGTATTTTAGGACAAACAATAATACTTTTTGTTGTCAACTGTTAACTATCAACTTGATTACGAGACAAGACCGAGAACTTGAGTGAAGCCAACGATGCGGAACAGCGCAGGCAATAGTTGCGCAACTGAACAGTGATTATAAGATGCATCAGATTAAAGGATTGCTCTATATTTTATTAATATTTTTATGAAATATTACAAATAATGCAACAACGGTATCTGGTAATAATGGTATCTGGTAGTAATGGTAATGGCATGCTTAAGGAATCCAGACAATAAATAGTAAATCAGTCAGGTATCACAAAAAGCCCTTTGATCATAATATTTTAATTTGTTCAAGTAGGTAATTTTTTTGTCTCATTAAATGTGCAATTCTTTACAAAAATCTCCTTTATTTCTTTCTCTCAGTATCCACTTGATCTTATTTTCGAAAGATATATCGTAAAAGAATCTGAATCATAGGTTCGCGTCGTATGAAACATCCAGCAAGATCAAAAATATAGAATATAAAAAAATATAGCTTAGCATGGCGGTTTCTCTCAAAGATAACTTCATGGTCACTCGATCCCAGATACCAAAGAGTTACACGACGCAAGCGCACGACCCCAGTACACGTGCATTCGTTGCGAGAAAGAATAACGTGATTGATTGAAGATCATCTACATCACGGCATATCTTTAGTCTATATAAACGTATGGAAGGCGAATGTCTAACACCTTTGTGTACGATGCTGAGGTCTATAGATATCTTCACTGATTACCTACTAAGTTCTATATACATAAGATGAAAGTACTGAAGCTTATTTCCATAGACTGGTTGGATTTTCTTATGCCTTTTATTTTAATACCGTACTAATTAAGAGTGCAAAATCAATAAAAAAATAAATAAACACTAACAAACACCAAAAGTTTCATATCATTTCCAGAAAAGAATTTTGACCTGTTAACTTTAAGCATTAATTAATTACATTTTTATGAATGTATTACTTCAAATATTTGCTTTCACGGTCAAGTTTTTACTAAAAATTTAGTTCGCGCGCTAACAGAACTCCATTTTTTATCGTTAGCTAAAAAGTAAACAGGGCCAATTCGGAAGCACGTTATGGTTTTGCCTTATTTGTGCAAACAAAACAACCTTTCAACACTTTATGATCTCGTTAACTGTTTCTTTATAATAGTGATTTATGATTCCCAGATTGATATAATATAAAACACGTATCAGACTATAAAATCAAGTGATAAAATATCAATTCAAGATGCTCAAAATACCTAACGAGAACTCCTTAAATTGATGTATAAATTGTTATGGCAAAAAAACTCTTTACTCAAATTGAGAAGCCTAGTCCGGTGAAGGTTACTTACCAATGTCTCTTTTAAGAAATGCTTAGAACATGGATAAATACAGCAATGACCAATGTGCTCATCCAAGGATAAAAAACAGCTCAGCAAACAATATGCACAAAAAATTTAGACCGTTTTCGCGAGGCTTGAAGCTTAAACCGTATTATCGTCTTGGACTTAGTAATCCCTTTTTTTAATCTTACCAACAACTTCGAATTGAAGGTTAGTCTTGCATTCGAATTCTGTGAAATACGTGCAAATAGTACTTGTAACAAATCCTTAAGATTAATATTGTTGTCTACTCGTAAAAAGTGCTCATGGTATACGTTTACTAAGTCCGGATCTTTGAAGGTTTATATATACAGGATATTTATTTTAGTTATAGCATCTTTGCTATATTGTTCGGTGATCAGAATCAGCATTTGAAATTTCCTGAATATTATTAGTATTGTTCTACATACGGTAAAGAAAAAGTAAAGTTATTTTTACAATCTTCATAAATTGTGCTAACACATGGCAAATATGGATGAATACATATAACTTCAAATAAACCGACTAGGCAATGTCGCCACTGAAAAGAAAGAACAATGCTTTTTAATTTTTATTTCAAATCTGCATGAACAATGGTCGTTGTAAAATTTATAGAGGCAGTATTCCGTAAGTTCTTTTTGTAAATCCCAGTTCGTTAGGTAGGTACTAAGAAACCCTTCGCTGATTGCTTTGTCTATGTGAGAGAATCTTTTATCTTGTAATCTGGCTGTTGATTGAAGCGCCGCCGACCTGCTTCGGGGTCTATACCTGAAATCTGAAGAAAAGCCATCGACGGCTCATGAATATGCAATGACAACGAATCGACACAGAAATATATTCTTAAAATTTATGTAAAAAGTTAAATATTTATTTGAATTAGGCCTTTACAGGATTATTACCCCTCGGTTTTGAGGAAAGTAAAAATTCTGCATGTCAGTAAAAAACTTAAATTATTATAAATTCAAAATTTTCATGAATGTGATTCACAATTTGTGATTCACCTGACACAGTTTTGAATTGAACTTTTTGCAAATTTAAGTTACATTTTCCCAATTATCATACAGATGATTATCTCTCTATCAATGTAATGAGCATAAACAGTTTAATATAAACCGAAATTTTGAAAAGGAAAACATTTCCGGACTGGGATACCTATAGTGAGGAAGGACAATGAGTCTAAAGGAAATGAAAAGAACGGTATTATTAGTATAACAGTGGGAAGGTCTATGCGAGCACTTTTACTGGAATCTGTATTTATGATGGCGTGCAGAGGTGGCGGTACGGCGGTCGACGCGGGCGCAAGGGACGGCGGGCGGCGCCGGCGCGGGCGCGGGCGGACTTGTTCAGGCAACGGTGTCGCTCGCACCACACACCTACTAGCTCTCAGTCCTTTCGCAGCGGCCAACGGTATCGCTTGTGCCGCTACTTGCTACGCACAAAATAAACAGCGACGCGAGGAAACCTATCGTGCAGTGTTACGATGCAAACAAGTGTTTATAGATTTTGGACGGGGTGATATATTAGACTGTTGTGATAGAGACAAACAAGGATTGAGTGAAGTGTTAATTGACGTTCAAAATGCCGAAAATCTTTTTGATAAAAAAGAGGCTGCATGAGCAGCAGCTCGGGTTGCAAGAAGGGCAGGAGTTGCTCGCGAGCAAAGCGGACTCCTTGTGCCCCGGCTCCCCTCTAGATGATGGTCCCATTCCGCTCCTGTCTAAGAAGGATAAAGAATGCGGTGAGTTTAACATTCATATACATAATGCGTCCATTCATCGCTTCAGACATCTTTTTGTACATGCTTCACTGTCATCCTGTTAAATTAAATGAATAACGACGCCTTTTATGGCATGTCCATCGGTCTTGTGTAATATACGTGCAGCATTTTCAATGTCAATCGCTCACGTGGTATTATTATTTTCATATTTGTTGCCGACCTGTTAAATATAACTATCCATTAGTTACATAACAGTATTAAGAGATGCATCACTTATTCTCACTTCCTCCATAACGGCTACTCCGTCAAAAAAATGATACCCATACTTGAACAGAATCCTGTTTTCGACCACAAACAAATCTACCTGCGATCATGTGTGACTGTCGTGATCCTTAAGCTTTTTGTTTTTTCGTAAAAGGTTTCAAGATTATTTTCACTGCAAATAAAAAAAAATATTTAACATTTTATTAGCGATTTAAAAATATTTTACAAGATATAGCTGATACGACAATATCAGATAAATCAATATTCGTTCAGACAAGCGAACCCAACGTCAACGAAGATTTTAACGGTGTTGGGTAGTTACTAAGCGTGAATCACTTATAACTGTCAGGTTTTTGCGTCTTTGCACCATATGTTTACTCACACTGTTGTGCTAAAATTTTGTCTGTGCTAATATGTTTCCACTTTATAGGATTTGAGGAAAAACTAATACTTGATAGCATCATGTTTTCGGGAGTCAAGAAAAACATCATTTGTTCTGTTTTGCATTTTCTTGTTTATTATTTGGTTGACTTGATTAATTGATTTTCCACCTTTGTTTTATGGGACACGTAGTGTATTATCTATATAAAATAATTATAAACATTAATCAATTACTCGCTATAGATGGTCACAGTAACGTCACAGCACGAGACAGGAATTGACCGGACGATGTTGGTGAGGTGTCAATGATTGCTATACAAAAGCGCACTTCCGTTGTTTTAAAACTGTTTTTAACATTGTGTACCTGCATGCTATATCGTAGGTTTGAACGGAGTACACCAATTTCAATTCACCTTCGTATATACGTTGATTCAAAGCTGTTTTTAATAAATACTAAATACTTTCACATATTGTGCATAATGCTTACTTGAATAAGGAAAAAGCTAACAGAAACTTGAGCCAAGTTTATTGTGATAGTTTCAACGTAATTAAAAATGTCATAGACGGTCAAGTTCGCATCGTATGGATAGAACCTTTTATGAGTAAGGTGTCAATGATAACAGCACAATAGCGCTTCCGTCGCCTGCCTGCTTTGTATTTAGGTTACTCACCGCTGTTTGACATTTCAATAACATTAAGCCTCAAACAGGTACAAGTAAAAAATACTCCCCGAGATCTCTATTAAAAATATCTTCAACATAACAATAAAAGAAACATGTTCGGCTCGTCAACTAATAGAAAAATTCTCGTGACTTAAATTCTGTTTAATAGTGGATAATTATACAAATCTACACGACTTTCAGTGGCTTGCTAATGCATGATTAGATCCCCGCAAAGTTGACCTAGAAGTACATTAACAGAAGTATGATGAAGTAAAATTTCTGGTGGTAAGTAAACTAGGGAAGCATCTTTGTAAAATATTTATAAATATCAAAGCCGAATAAAACATAAATCTCGTGGTATCATTGACGTACTACATATAATTATTGAACAAAAGTAGTATAAACATTCGAGAACATATATAATATATATTTTATATAGATCACTGAATTGAAACATTAGAATTGATTAATTCCGCACGAAAACAAGCATTAGATGCGAGGGCAAACAAAAAATAAAATAACAGTGTGCTAATGAAACAACCAATAATTAGCTAATGTAGAAAAAATAATTGATAGCACCGTTAAAGAGTACCCGTATCGAAGTTTATCGCTAATGTAAGTGAAATTATAAATAGACTAAAATGAACAGTATATAATTAGGTATACAGGTGATTCTACACCTGCTTCTGCAGTAAAGGGTGCGAATGTACGAAAGGTCGCAATGTAAAAGGTAAAGTTTAAAGGGGAGCAGGATGGGGTCGTGTCGTCCTTAGGTGTTCTCTGACTTGCGATTTATTTGACAGCAAGTGTATATGACATTAATATTATTCATTATAATATCTTTCTACAGATTAGATTATTTTTATTGTATACTATAACGTTATGATAAATTAATTTACTTATAATTTAATTACTTATAATACCATTTCAAAATTAGTTAAGTCAACATGCTGTTAGACTATTACAAAAATATATGGGTAATACAGCCATCTGATGAGAATAAACACTAATGAACTGGCACCGTCAATGATGTATCAAAGCTATATTTATAAATATCTTAATTTACTTTTAGTGCTACTAACTTATACAGTATAAAATAACTATTTCAGACGAGTACAAAAGACTTCAACGCGTATCGTTGAAACGAGTTACATAATAAACAGTTATTTTATTTATTAATTATCGTCATCTTTTATAATTACATTCTTAAATTCGCATTAAGTTTCAATAACTTGATACTTGTTTTACCGCTAATAACATTGGGTTTACAGAAGTGGTGTGGCAACTTTTAAAAATATGTTTCATAATGAATTGAAATTTTTGTAAAGTTCTATTTATAGGTATAATAATATTAAATGTAATCTTATTTATTTTGGATAAAATAATATTAGGAACTCTCATGTACAGAACTCCTATGCTTGTTTGTATGTATGGTTCGGACCATACCAATTGACCGAGTACAGGCGGGCACTTGGCAGATGAGATACTATTTCACTGATATTTTAACAATTTATTATTAATGCTTTTATTTTAAGGAATGCATTCTTTATACATTTACGGTAACATTTATTAAAATATGAAACTGCTTAGCAACCTGTTTGACGCTTTGACTTTATTCAATAGCAACGGGTACAAAAATAAAACATGAATTTCATATACCTTCTCTAAATCTAGTAATACGCAGAACTCAAGTTTAGAAGCCTAAGAATACAAATAATTGCTATCTATTCGTCAATTCTTCATTTTAATCACTATCATACGATGTGAATGAACATAATTTACCTTAAAACAGTAGGCACATCTCGCATATCGATAACCGTTTACAATCAGTAAAAAACGCGAAACTTTTTGCATTACCAAAAGGAAAATAAATTCAACCATGTGGCCGCCAGCACCATTGTATCGTCCAGCCATTGTATTGGTGTTGCCTTTTTAAGGATTTACCTTTACAAAGATTTTTGCGATAAAAATACTCCGATTACATTCATAATGGAGCGAAACTGTTCTCGGAATGACTTACCCGAACAATTGCACTTTAATCGGGGATCTTTCAATTATTCTTTCTTTTCATTATTGGTTACTGAGAAGGATACTTAATATTATTTGTTTGGGTTATACGTTCGGGTAATATTGTGATTTGTTTAATTTGTTGTAAAATACGGTTTATTATCAATTGAAAAGTATAATGATGTACCTAACTTAGGTGCGGTTATATTTTTTTTTGTAACTTTACTAGCAATCCACTTTCTATGTTACATTATTTAAATTCTCAAACATTCATCAGAATGTAAAATGTACAAAAAGTAATTTTTATTAGCTTAAACTTTGAAACGACAAAAAAATCAGTAAAGCGACCCACTTAAGGCGATTAGAATATTTCGCCATTAATTTTTTGCGCAGTCCTGGGCTTGGGTGTGCTAGTGAAGTGTTCTAGGAACGACTGGTCACACATGTCTCAAGATATTCTCCATACACCGGTTTCGTTAACGCACGAGATGCGGGCGCATCCAGTTTTTAATTATCGCTCATGCCAATTTTAAAAAGCATCTGCTGGTTTGTGTACATTCTGCGTTTTTTCAGCAACTACAGTTTATAGCGCGTCCTTTCCAGATGTTCAATACAAATATGGATAATTAGATTATATAAATTTTTACGACTACAGGCTTATTCTTTTTGATATTACTTTATAAAATTAAGTTTAAAACCTATACATGAAATTGTTCCGTAATCCCACAAAAACCACGACCGCTGAAGTCATTACGGTACGCGTTGAGATCGCGGGAAAGAGGCGACTGTAACCAATTGCGTACATTGCGGAAGCAATAAAAGCTACCATTAAATAGGTTTTGATAGTCTAAATTATAGCACTATAAGAACAGTCAGGTTCTTTCATACATTCAGTTCAGGTTGTCTTTTGCAAAGGATGTTAAAATATTTCAAAGGATGCTATTTTGAAGTTTTACTCATGCTTAATATAATATTGAAGGATACATTGCATATACATATATGATCATATTATTCATATACACAACGGATTAAATCACGCTTTATAAATGTGCACATATGTTGGTCATAACTGAAACGTTATGAAGTAGGTAAATACTGTTATACACGTGCATTCGAGGTATCCATTATTTTACAACTTGTATTACATAATGTTGTTTACTACACCGATATACAAACAATATACGAGTACATATAACGTGATATATCTCAATAATTCTTCATCTAAAGTACCTTTTATCTCATTCAAGTTTGAGTTATGTTTTCGACGTTTGAGCTATTTGTTAAATCGAAACGCATTAAGGACCACCTGGGACGAAATGGACATTTTTATCGATGCTTCTAAAAATTGATCCTTCTAAAAGACAGATTAAATTTGACTAAAGTACGGTTATAGCAGACATGTTGTCATATTCTGTTGGAATGGACCAAGTTCATATGTAGACTATAAACTTTTAAGGCAATAAAAATAAACAGAATGGTGCGCGTTTCGCACGCAACCATAGCGAGCATAAGGTCATCTCTATTGTTTTGTCATGCCATATAAAGATAATCATTTCGTGTAGGTATTTTGGAGTAATTTGCCAAATAACGCCTACGGTGTCTACAAAGGACATTGTACGACTGTTCCAAATAATACCTGAATAGTGCCTCATTCGAATTTGTCGAGAACATGTTTCATAATTAGCGTACCTATTCAAAGTTATTTCAGAACAATTTGATTTACTATTATATGAGCCAGTAATTTGACATTATCTTTTTAATATACACCAACACTAAAATTAATTTTTAGTAGTTTTACGTTAAAAATTTCTATGAAGAAAAGTTTAAAATATGTCCCGACCCTTATTACAATAATGTAATTTCGCACAAACATAAAAAAATCCTTTATCTATTAATATTCATACACATTTAATGTGTGGGAACATAATAATACTTCTTAAAAAAAATAACGGTTGAACACATAATTATAAACGTGTTTTATATTCAAGCGCAGCCTACAACCTGTAATTGCGGGCTAGCCACGAAAACAAATCATTTGATCGCCTTCATAGATACAAGTTTTTTAACACACCAAATTAGTAACTTCTGGCCTTGAACACTTCGCTAAACATATTTAGGTCATTCACCCTCGCCAATTCTGGTTGTGATTCACTTTGTGATCAAAGTAATAAACTGTTGAACAGTTTTTGTAGCTATTCATTTCAAAGAAACGAAACACTAAATCGATGTATTTTTTTATTGCACGAATGTTAGTATCAGAAAGGTTCAGCTATGGAAATAAACAGTGTTTAGACTTTAGATACATCCATTGTAATGGGAATATTTATTTATCATCTCTCCAAGCATTCAAATGTAACGGCCGAGTCGGGTGGATCAAACTCAACTTTCTGTCAAAATAAATTCAAAAGCACATTTACTTTTTTATATAAATACTCGTACATGGGACTTATTTGATAAGATAAAAGACATAACCAATTATTTTCTAAAAAAATCGGATTTAATTTTAAAAACTTTAATCTTTAATTAAAAAAAATATATATAGCTGTATCAACATAAAAGAAGCAGGTACAAATGAACACTAATATACGACCGTACCCATGATAAATAATTCAGTATAAAAAATGTCCTTCTAAACGACCTTTAACCGATCCTCGGCGGGCAGTGCGATCCCGATGTACCGTGTGCTATCGGTACTTATGTTTATGGAAAAAAGGCCTCAACGGAATTTTATGTGCTTCGTCCGGAGCGGTTCCTCGTAGCTGTCTTACGTTTTTAAAGCGTTAAATGCTAACAGCGTCCGATAACCCCGAGAAGCAAGGACATGCTAGTTGCCTTCTGGCTCGACGCGTTGTTTTTATTGATGCTCACATTGCTAGCTCAACTGCCTCGTTGAATGTGAAACATTTTGTCATAATAAACTTGAAAATGTTAAAACATTCATTTCTTGTCTAGTGAATGAAGTACCTGTTATAAATTGACGTCGTGTACTTCACAAGTTTTGCTAGCAACATTCAGCAACTCTACATAATATCATATCTCATAATGGCATTATTAATCATTTTGGCATATCTATTACACTGGCATTTTCCCTATGATAAATGTCTCTATAATTACATATAAAATTATTTCTCAAAACCGCAAAATTTTAACTAATTTATAAACTAATATTTAAAACTAATAAATATGTTGATTTTTGAATTCTACTCAATAAGAATTTAGTTGTAACGAAATGTGTATGTAAAATAACAAAACTTTAATTCTATGATTTGCCTTCTTATTAAAAAGTAACTCACTAATTACTCGAGATGTGAAATAACATTTATTCCGACCGAGAATATCTAATAATTGCCAAAACCGACCAATGAAGGCTGCTTTTAATAGCCAAATAATGAGTGTTCGTATTCAAGGTTATATACATACAGTTTCTTGGCAGGAAACAGAGAGTAACTGAATAGATATGGACATGGTAATTACGGGGCCTTCACTTACCGTTTTAGAATAAAAACCGCACTATTTAAATAGACCTCGTTAACAATGACTTCAATGCTAAATAATATAGTACGATGTATGGTAAATGGTGAGATAAATGCTAGACACATTAGAGTCTAGACAAATCCGTTACGCTGGAAATAGACAAGATGTAAGATTTTAATGATTTCAATATTTGAATAATGTTACAGATGAAAATAATACTTAAATTTTTTTTCTTTTATTTATTTTTCATTATATTTGTGCCCGGGGCTTGTCCGCGTAGTTGAAAGGAAAAAGACATTCGAGGTTTTTCCCGCATAGATCCCGTATCCGTGACGTTTCCAAGATAAAAATGATCTCTCATCCTTCTCGGGTCTCAAACTATATATCTACTAAATTTCATCCAAATCGATTCAGTGGTTTTGGCGTAAAAGAGACACACAGACAGAGTTACATTCGCATTCACAATATTAGTAAGGATTCTGTTAATATGTTACTAGCGATAACTATCGGTAATGGTGTTATATGGATGAGAGTTCTAAAATTCAAGTTTGCGTTGTCACGCCTGGCCGCGCGGCCGCATACAATTACGGAGACTGTAAAAAAAGAGGGCTCAACAATGCTGGCCTCGTCCTTGGATCCCTAACAAAAGCTAAGAAAGGGCAAAGGAACCCGTTTGATGCAACCTTGGGACTTTCACTAACTACCTACGCATGTTTTATGTCTACCGATTCATGATGAACCATTATTGACATTAAATTCCTTCAGCTTTTAATAAAAATTGGTTACTTTAATCTTGATATTACTTGTTAGAATATAATTGAATAAATAACTTGAATACAAAAAACAAAAATGAGAGAATTATTCTTATCTTCGACATTCATATGATCCTCATATGTTGTCTGTATAAAATTAGTACGAAAGTAAATTCATCTTCTCATCTTACTTGCGTAACCGGTTTTTATAATATGAACGTAGGTATTCATGTAAGAAAATAAACCATTTTATTACATTTAGTAAGTCGCGTATAGGTCGTTGTGAATTAAATAAATAAAACACGCAAAAATCGTAACTCAAACAATTTTAAGTATTAATTTCGAAAAGTCGAGTTGAGAAGCAAATTCACAAAAATTGTGATCTTTTTGGGAGAGGACGAGACTAAAATGGTTATTTTATGGGATGCCAATTATAATAATGCGATACGCACACATAAAAGCATATATGTGGGTGTGTATATGGAGGCGAGTATTACCGTTATGGAGGCACATACCAGTGACGTCAACGAGGCCTTATGCCATCGACGCTACACGAATACGTTATACGGAGAATAGATACGATTTTATTATTTAATATTACATTACTTTACAGTTCTAATAAAACATTATTTTTATTTTCAGATCGAGACGTATTCGGCGAAAGCAATGGCAATAGAACATCGCAAGAGAGACGCACTAAAGAACCCAGAAGATTCATATCTTCAATCCTCGGGGGTGAGATTCCTTATGGAAGTCACAGAGGTCATGTTCTGACTCAAGCTGAAAGAAAACAATATTTGCCAGTAGCGGCTGATAGCAAAAAAGTTGAAGATAAGCCCTTAATAAAAGAAGAAAAAGATGTATTACAAACTGATCCAATTGTGCTTCCATCTAGGAATTCGCCGTCACCTGAAGCTACACCCACACCCGGTATTGATAATAATGTCACATGCCAAAAAGTTTCAGTAATACAAAGAACACCTTCACAATCACAATTCCAAAACAACAAAAAAGAATTATCTGATGTATGCCTCCCAGTTACTCTACCTCCTTCAGAACCAGAACAAGATCAGCCAATAGACTACGCAATAGCTAAAAAGAGAGGCGAGACTGAAGACGAAGAAACCGAAAAGAAAATAAGAGAACAAAGACGAACCAGCAGTTCCAAAATTGCTAACGGTATTTTAGCAAGACCTGTACTGGTATTAAGAAATTGTCCTGGTAATAAATTACCCGGAATAATCAATGCTGCTGCAGGGCATGGTCGTTCAACTAATGGCAACAATTCTAATTCTGGTTCACAAAGTACCGGTGGGTCAGGAAGTTTTAGCTCAGGTGGTGGCAGCGCAGCCCCCTCTTCAGGTGGAGGTGGAGGAGCGCTTGGAGGCGGTTCTGGTAGCGGTGGTAATGGCCGTGATGGTAGATCAAATTATGGACCTAACAGCCCGCCCACAGGCAGCCTTCCACCGTTTTATGAAACACTTGGACCAAACACCAAAGGCGGACAAAGTTCGTTTAATGCAAACGGTAACTTTTCAAACGAATTTAATATGATTAACGGTTTTAACATGGACTGTGAAAACACAGATAATGCCAATACAAATTTTCCAGAACAGAGTAAACAATATTCCCTAATGCAAAATGCACACTATGGAATTGCATTGAAAGACGAAGAAATTGACTATGATAGAATTGAAAATAAATTAGAAAATCTTGGATCTATTGGTAATTACAGTAACAACTTTGATGATTCTATGGTTGTGGATATGGGCGAAGATGTCATAGACAACAATCAGTTTTATACGACTTTAACTTTTGCTTCAAATGAAGGGATTTTAGGTAATCTTTCTGACTCCACCGAAGACTTTGCTAGTCTTCTCAACAATCACGTTGAACAAATAACAGATTCAGAAATCCGAGAATCTTCATCCATTACGCCTGATTCTGTTCACAATGGTGTAGATATTGAATCTTTAGCAGAACAAGTAAACTTAAGCAGACAGTATTATGAAAAAGCAAACTACATTGCTTTTGCAAGCCAAGAACAAGGTTCCTCATATGGATTTGCTAAAGAGCGACCAGATTTACTGATGCAGCTTAATCCAGCACTCTTACCCCACAACGAAGGTCAAATGCAACAACTTCAAATACACGTGCAACTTCAACAAAGGCAACAAATACTTTCTCCCGGTTTCCCTTTCACTAGTCATTCCCTGGATTTGGATTCACCAACTGGAGTCTCTCTTCCATCACCCGGAGGCAACAGTTCACTGGATGGCAACAACCACATCGAGAACTCATCTTTAAGCCCTGCTGCTGCTGTAAGTGTGAAGAAAGGCTCAGTCACCGATAGCAAAATTCAAATCTTGCAACAAAGGGTAAGCATTATTTGATTTTAAGGCGAAGCTCTCAATCATTTACTAATTCAATGTCATCTTCAACACGACAAAAAAAAACAAAAAAGTGTAAATACATACTTGCTGGATCATCACGATGACATTGAAATTTAAATATACAATACCGTTAATATATAACGCTGAGCCTGAATCAACTTATGCTTTTACCTACTGCAACTTTATTCTTGTTTATTTTCGTACTATTTTTTTCCACGGACAGCTGTCTTTTATAACGCTCAGCTTTATAATTTGACGAACAAATACTTATACATAAGTAGCTGTCCAAACAAAAGATCTATAATACTAATAATATTGCTTCTTCTTTACAGTTGGGCCTACCAGCAGAATTGCCATTGGAATTTATAAACGGAGGTCATGGTGTGAAAAATCCTCTTGCCACTGAAGCCAATGCCCGGCAAAGAGAAGAGGAAAAGAATAAACAAGTATTAGTAAGCGAAGATGATCCCACAAAATTCGTCTGCAGAGTATGCTCCAAAAACTTTAGCTTGCAGAGGCTTCTAAACCGTCACATGAAATGTCACTCTGACGTGAAACGGTACCTTTGCACGTTCTGCGGAAAAGGTTTTAACGACACTTTTGACTTGAAGAGACACACAAGAACTCACACGGGAGTCCGACCCTACAAGTGCAATCTTTGTGAAAAATCATTCACCCAAAGATGTTCGCTAGAATCTCACTGTTTGAAAGTTCATGGCGTTCAACATACCTACGCTTATAAAGAGAGGAGAACTAAGGTGGGTATTTTTCATAAATAATTTCTCATAATCCATATCCATACAATAATTATAACAATTCAGGATAGATTTTATGTAATATATTATTTTTACCTTCCTACTCATAATATAATGTTATTAATTACAGATGTACGTCTGCGAAGAGTGCGGCCACACAACCTCCGAGCCCGAAGAGCACTACATGCACCTTAAAAAACAACATCCATACTCTCCAGCCTTACTCAAGTTCTACGACAAACGGCATTTCAAATTTACAAACGCAACATTCGCCAATCAGCTACTAGGACAATTACCTATGCCAGTCCACAACTAACCATAAAACATTATCCAAATTCAAATAACATCGAAGATTTCTATTAAGCAACATGTGTTGTAATATTGAATGAATTACGAATTTATTCCGTCCTTGTTGATAAAATAATGTAAAGGAATCCCAGTGCATGTTGTGTGTCTTCTGACGAGAATTAGTTTATAAAGATTACTGTCTTCCAAGCTAACTGTAGATCTCCTGATTATTGAGGAATATTATTAACAACATTAAAATGGGAGCGGTGTCTCCTTTTTAAAATACCTTAATTTTTTAACAGTCAGAGGAGACTCCATTAGCCTATTGCGTTAGGCATGACTGCAATTAAAAAATCAAAGTATCGGGTATTATGTGCAATGTTTGGTGATGGTACGGGGTTAGTCTTAAGTTTAGATGTAATTGCAGAATAATTAAGAGTTTTAAGATACCCATGTAGGTTTTATGATAATAACACATTGCGGTTTCATTTCAAGTCAGCGTAGGTTAGAATAGAATGCATAGTGGATGGTGCTAATTGCGAGATTATGAATCGCTGAATTGAAATGAAACAATCTATGAACCGGATGACGTTTTTGTCCGATTCATTAATAAAATAATACTTCAAGTGTGTTTTAATACGCCTTGAAAGTAATTAACTCAATTAAGGAATCTCGTTTCTTTCCTTTCTAGTGATATTAGATTCTAATTGACATTAAAATGATAACACAATTCATGTCACAATTTAATGTGTACTTAATACGTTATGTTTGTTTTTGTTGGTACTTATTTTGTAACAAAATTTTTGAATTTATACGTGAACGCTCGCCAGAGCTCACATTAAGTCGTACCAAGTTTAAATGCATTTCTAGAAGTATTTATATGTTTAAATTATAAAATAATTGGTTTACAGTGTGTGCTGTGAGTGTGTGTAAGATTATCTATTGTGCTAAGTTATTTAATGCGTTGATTGTTATTACATAATAGAATATACAAAGTGTAATTGAAATAACGCACGTGTTATGCGTAATTAAGAGTTTAAGAAGTTATGATGCTCAATTTCGGTACATTTGCGCTTTCACAGCGAAGCTTGTGGATATTAATGAAACATTTGTAAATATGACTAAATTTATATAATAGTAGTAAATTTTAAAAATATTTTAGTGGTACCTTATTAGCTTTATGAGATTTCTAAAAAAGAGAATATTGTATAAATTTGTATGGAAATTGTTATAGCATTTTGTACGGAAAATACTTTGATATATTGGCTTATCAACAGTGATTGGTTACACTCAATTATCTTGTGATAGCGCAATGCCTTAATTTTAACTACTTATCGGTTGCATTTACTAGCATTTTGATGGCAATGTAAAGTTGTAGTTTCATATTTTTAGAAACAATCTGTTACATTGTACTGATAAGCAATAATATAATATCATGATTAAATATATGGTTTTATTATTGTCCAATATATTCTAACACTCACATTAAGCTTACAATAATTATTACACATAAAGCTGAAATCAGACTTCTCAAGACTTTTTTTTTAATTTTTTATGTGACAAACCTTATATTTTAATTTTGAACTGATCACCCAAATCGTGGAAATGTTAAATAATTATAATTTCTTTCAAGGCATTTCAACTATTTCGTCATAATACATTCCAAGTCCATTATGGTGTCACTACAAAAAACTTATTTAAAATTTTCGTAATAAGTAACCACCAGGAGATTCCAAACGAATCAGTCAATTGGCGAATTGATATGCCGATGTATAAATAAAAAAAAAATAACATCTGTAGAATTGTAGTGATGATAAAAAGCAACTCGCGGACAAAATTTAGTAATATTTGGGATCATCGTTTAAAAATATACAATTTTTTACACTATTACGCAGGGTGTGCTAGAATTGTCATTATATATTAGATATCTAGCATTTGTAAAATCAGCATCAGTAATTTTTTCTTCTTTACACATCTGAGAATACTAAAACACAAAAAAAAATCTTATATGAGCAATCTATCGGAGGTTATGCACGTACAAAAATTCCGGTGAACCATTTTTAACACGCTTTTATTAGCTTGGCCTCTATCTATGTACGTATATATGTATGTATGAAATCTTTAAACATCATTTTCATCAATTTCCAGATGTCTAATTAATTTGAAACTTTGCATACGTATCAAGGACCGATGACAATGCAATCATTTAATAACAGTTTCCCATTATTCATAATGGATTTGCCAGGATTAATAAATTCTTTCAAATGTTATCATTAATCCTGAGTTGGGCTTCGACCGTCCACAAGATGCAATGTTGTACAGTTGATCATGCAGTCATTTATTTAGGCTCGCGACTTTGCTGCTGGACAAGCTTATGTAGCGCTTAGTCGTGTAAGATCTATGGACGGCATTCGGATCGAAGAACTTGATTGCTCTAAGTTAACAGGAAAAACCCCGTGCAATAGTGACGCTTTAAATGCTTTTTACTC
Source organism: Zerene cesonia (assembly GCF_012273895.1). Taxonomy (NCBI): domain Eukaryota; kingdom Metazoa; phylum Arthropoda; class Insecta; order Lepidoptera; family Pieridae; genus Zerene; species Zerene cesonia. The sequence goes on along the minus strand of NC_052118.1, from coordinate 4,210,873 downwards.
TCAATTGAATCATTGTGTTAATAACTTAAATTTTATTGTAATTTTGTTTTGAGGTGAATCAATATAATTGATTGTTTCATCTGCAACTGCAATAGTTACATTACACTCTTTGCCATCAAAAATCATTTTCTAGTTTTTAGTTCAATTTGCAATAAAAGTGTGTTTTTTTGGTTTTTTTAAACAATAATTATTATTTTATACGAGCTGCAGCCCGCGGTTTCACCCGCGTAATTTTGTATCCCGTACACATATCGGTCTATGTGTTATTCCAGTTGTCCAGCTATCTTACCAAATTTAATTGCAATCGGTTCAGTAGCTTTTCCATGAAAGAGTAACAAACAAACACATACATCCATCCTCACAAACTTTCGCATTTATAATATTAGTAGAAGGTGCATACAATACTTATATGTGGTAGTAATTAAATTATCATTTTAAGGTTATATGTCAACAAAATTATACAAAAAAAAATGTTTTTTTTACTTTAGTTTAAAAAAATATGTAGAACAAACTTTGATAAGATTTATCGACAAGAATAAATATTATCTTCTTGAAAGGCACATTTTCTTTAGCACGATATTGCTCAAACTTATTGAAAAGGCAAAATATTTACGACTTAATATAAATAGAAAGTTAATAAATAGCGGCACAAAGAAATTGTATTAGACAATTAAGAAAATTCATTATGAAATGAAATTGAATATTTTTTTATTGAAATTCGAATTTCAAATTATAATTTATTATGTTCGTATCAACTACGAACCGTAATGTAGATTTAATTTCATCTCATGGGCATTCTATAATTGTTTAATGATAGTTTTCTATTAATATATTATATAAAATATTTGCTCTACATCTTCAGTCAAAGGTATACGTCCGTTGGAGCGCCATGATGAAACAAAAAATAGTTAAAGAACATACTGATAGATTCAAAGCGGTGGCCCCCTACTTACCACTTTTATATATATTATATTTAACAAATAACACAGGTTTTAAAATAAAGAGTAAAGTTTTAATTTTTTTACAAAAGTTTTCATTGTCGATTATAACTAGCGTTTGTGGGGCGCTTATATCCTGGAAGGCTTTGTATATAACAGAGGTTATTCGAGTGCCTTTAACTTTAATAGCGATTATGATAACATTGTTTTCAGTGTCAATTTTTTTATACGTGGGCGTCATTAAGAAAAACGCACTCATCAAACTTTTTCATTTTTGTGTTGATATTGATATACTAATTGGTGCAAAGGAAACTAAATTTATGAGGGCCATAGACCACAGGGGATTTACTTTCTATGTTATTGTTATTACCATTATTGCAGCAATTACGGCCACAAGTCTTGTAATAACTACAAATTCATCTATTTCAACTATAATAATTGGAACTTTATTAGTTATAAATATGTATTGTTCCTACATATTTTTGGATATATTGCTCGCCGTGTACTTATTTATATCCTTGAGAGTTCGTTATTTAAATATAGCATTAACAAAGGAAAGCAATGTAAACTATGAACTGTTTGCGCAGAACGTTTTATTTTTCGACGGGTTCTTTTGGAAAAAAGCCTTCAATGATTTAGTAAAAATTCACCGTATACCAGATAAACTAAAAGTAAAACAAGTGTTTCGTCTTATATTCATAATTATTCGCCATATTGAAACATCATACAGATTCGTCGTAAGTGAATTTATGTTTAATAAATATGATATGATGTATGTATGATCTATAAAATTTAAAACAAAATTTATAAACCGGCGTTCACAATCACATATATTAAGGATTTTAGTAAGTAGACTGATTGTGTTTTTTAAATAACATTTTACTTACAGATTCTCATTGGGACTTGTTTTGTATTAACATCATCGATTGTAACGGCACACGGCATTATAAATTATCTCAAAATCATAGAGGTATGTATATGAGGATTTATAATATTTAACAGACAATCTATTCTAAAGAAATATTCACCCGTATAAAACATTAACTTGTGTTTTGTTTATGTGAGTTTTGAGGTTTCTAAGTATATGTATCATCATCATCATCATCAGCCCATACATGTTCCCACGGCTCCCACGGCTGGGACACAGGCCTCCTATGAGGGTTCAGACCATAATCCACCGCGCTGGCCAAGTGCGGGTTGGCAGATGTCACATGTCAGCGAACTTTATATATACAATTTTATGTAATTAATTTAAAATGTTTTTTAAGCACGCAGAAATCTTGCATTGATACGCACAGCCTCCCCGGAAAGGAGCCGTGGGTTATGTCGGAATATTATGTCTGATTCCTACCAATTAAAAACCCGTTGTATTCTGTCGCGCTAATTTGCTCGGAACTGGGTCTCTCCCCGTGTCCTGCCTAGATATCAATTTTGTATAAAAATAAAAAGAAAGAAATAATTTGTATGTGTGTGTGTAATAATACAAATAATTATCATTTATATTTCTTTCAAGGTAATTGATGAAATACGAATTTCAGTTATTTTAAATTCTGTTGCTTTACTTTGGTTTTTTAAATTTGTCTGTGGCATCTTCGTGGATATGTTTCTGAAACAAATCAGTAAAACCCAACAGATATGTGTGTACGTCATGCTTGAATCTAATTTATCCGGTAAGAAATTATTTTCTTAATAACGAAAATGACAAATGTTGTATAGTCTGTGGTATCATATACTAACAAAGATTAGGGACTAATTAAATAAGATACGTCAATTTAAAGAAATTCCACTAATAACATAATGAATGTAACAAAAAAGTTCCGTCAGTTTACATAATAAGGGAAAGACCGTAACCGTAATTATACTACTCCTACTTTTGTGTGTTTTGGTACTTCATAATAGGTACAATTTATGTATTGTTCAATAGGATATATCATCAATGGTCGTAATATTATCAATGGTCGATAGGATCAATCATCAATGGTTGTTAACACACTAAAGTGTAATGTAAATGCCAGTAAGGTTTAGTATTAGTATAAGTTACACTATTCGTGCTAATATTTACAAAATTTACAACAACAGTCAGTCATATTTTTTAAATAACAAATTAATCATTAATCAATCCTTATTTATTTCAGAGGACACCCTTCAATTAACGGAAGACATATTTCAAATGCTCAAAGTGCACGATCCCCAAATATCTGTATATGGCATGTTCTATTTTAATTTCAATGCTGTTATGAAGTGTGCGGTGACTATTATCGTGCTAATAGTCCAACTGTTCCAGTTTTCGTTTCCAACGCGAGAAGACCTTTTTCATAATAATGTGGAAACTTACGCAAATGTAACAGATCACTTGTAATAATTAGTTTTTAATATGTGTGTTACGTTGTCAACTAACGACTTACACTAACACGTGAACTGGCATTTATCAAGTAATGGCATTTGTTTAGTTGGAGAAACGGTTGCCAACAATGATATTATATACTTATACAATAACTCGAACTTACATGACTTAATGAAATTCTATTTTAATTATACGACTGGCTTGGTCCAAGATTTTCTTCTTTATTTATAACTTCCAAAGCGGGAATGTAATTATCTTGGACCTACATAGTAATTATATAATTATCTTGGACCAAGCCAGGAATTTGCTGCCTTGAGCCTTGCTGCCAAGCGATAATGACGTGAACCAAATGCTAATATTTTTTTGAATTTCTTCGGACGTTTTTAGACATTGTATTTAATTTTAAATCTCTTTTATTTAAAAGTCGAAATTGAAAAAGAATTTGTCTTGATGTTGTTATCCTTCTAGTAGAGTATTCTAGAAAACTCCGCACCAGTTACAGTTAGTTGATTATTGTTAACCAATATTTGCACAGTGAGTGGCAATAGCTAATTAAACATGTTATTAATTTTCATAGCGCCGCATTCATTGTCTTTAACTTCTTTTCGATTACATAAATTTGTTAATTTTTGATTAAAAATATCTATCATTAAAATATTTGATATACCGTTATAAATATTGATCTTTAAAAGAAATTACGGAGTTAATTTATAATCGCTTTATATAATGAATATTTAATACAATAACGTTTTATTAAAGCTAAACAGCATTTAAAGTTAAATATTAAACCATTATACATGATGTTTATAATTATATAGGTACTTATCACGATTCTAGTAGTGTTTAAAAAAATGGTCAAGAAGATTAAGAGGTTAGTATTGTTTTAAATACATATTAGTATTGGTATACATAAATAAATAACTCACTTGGTACAACGAGTTTCATTACTATTATATCATCGAACAATAAATATGTAAAATAATAAATATACATGTTATTCCATTTGAAAAACGACGCAACTACTTACTACATAGAACTTTACTTACTTTACTCATTAAACATAACTATTTGATGAGATATACATAATCTCACTAATGAGAAAATTTATTTGTTTGGATGTTTATCCGTCAATCATGCTGAAACTACAGAACGGATTTTGATGGAATTTGGTATACAGACAGATTATGAACTGGGTGAGAGGATACTTTTTATCCCGATTAAATGCTCACTTGGGATAAAACAGGAATCTTGATATCCGGGCGGAGCCGGTACGAGCGTCTAATATACGATAATTTGTCAAACTAGTTAATGCACAGTAGAGTGTGGACGAAAATTTTAACTAACTGCACCGCGGTTTCACCCACATCGTGCAAGATGCTAGATATATAGACTTTCTCCATAAACGGACTATCTAATACTGAAAGAGGTTTTCAAATCAGACGTTTTCCATTCGACGACTGACGACACGTTCCAATAAACAAATAGTCAGCTTTATGCGTAATTAAGCCTGAAAAATATTTAAATAAACCGATAATACGCTTTATCGTGTTCTGGACAACGTAATGACACGGTAATTTACACTTGAATGTAAATCAATCAAGAAAATATAATTATTACAACAGATTTTTCTCATACTTTGAAAAATTACACTCATGCTTACATAGAATATTTGTTTGTGTGCAAATGTATGAATGTAAACCTGCAGTATATATATTTTATATAAATAGCATTCAGTCGCATACGTTTACACACTTTCCTTCATAGAAAGAATCTTGGAATAATTTCGACATGTTCAGGAAATTGTTCATAGGTCTCTTCATCACAACGCTGATCCTCAGCAACGTAAGTTTTATTTGTATGAAAATTTCGAAATCAATATAAAGGAAACTAAAAACAAAATTCTATTGTGTATATTCACTACGCCTTTATTTTTTACCCATTATTTATTATAGAATCATTAAAATTTCCTTCTTGATTTTAAAATTTGTTTAAGCTGAACCATCACATCAGATATTAATAATAATCAATATTTTACAGATTGCAAACAATGTCAGAGCGGATGGTAAGTGGTTATAGTCCTTATTGATCGTACATCGTTTTATATGATTGTAAGAAAAGGTGGGTGATTGGTGTCGGTCGGGTGGGTGAGGCAAAGGCCAGAGAAGAAAATTTGCAGCCCATGATTTGCAAATGGTTGGAGTAATAAAAGGAAAAGACTTGAGTTTCAGAAAAAGCATATGGGACTAAAACTATGTAACATAAAACATAAGTTCGAGTAATTCATAAGCAAAAAGATAAATCAAATTTGTACTTAACCATCGTAGAAAGTTTTTTCATCGTTTGCTCACTAGGGAAACCGATTGCAAAATATTGAAGGATATAGGATCTATAAATCGTAGTTTACTAGCTTTATCGGTCTTTGAATTAATAGCCTAGCCTTGTGTAAAACAGTGCCTGAATGACCATCTTGTAATAAACCGACTAGCTGACTAGATTATGCTGAGATTATTTATGTAATAGAGTAGAAAAAAAATGATGTGGTTCGTCATTGATTGTCTGCCGTTAGAGCTAATTTCGACAGATAAAAGTCGCATATTATATACAAAATAAAACATCGAGTTTCACATTAAAGGACAATAAACACCGCTGAATTTACATGAACTTAGAAATATTAAATAGTTTCGTATGAACAATTCTATTTCTTAGATCCTCAAGCGAAGTCTGCACCGCCTAACACCCCAAATAATAATGGTCAGTTTATAACTCTAATATACTAATTACAACCTAAGAGTGTTCATCATCATCAGCACATACATGTTCCCACTGCTGGGACATAGGCTTCCTATATGGGTTCAGGCCATAATCCACCACGCTGGCCAAGTGCGGGTTGGCAGATGTCACATGTGGTCGAACTTTTGATTCTTGGACATGCCGGTTTCCTCACGATGATTTCCTTCACCGTTTGAAGAAGCAGTGGTGGCTCAGTGGTGAGAACCTCGGACTTCAAAATCGATAAGTCGGGGTTCGAGACCGGGCGAGCGTGCAGGAAATAAATTGATTTTTCAATTTATCTGCACATGTGGATAACATCACCACTGCTTAAAATGGTGAAGGAAAACATCGTGAGGAAACCTAAGAATGTTAATATCTATAATGTTATTATTTCACTCATCAATCATATGATAATACAAAAAACAGATGGCAGACTTATCACTTCGTAGTGATATCTATCTGACAAACATGTAAGGTAAAAAACCAAAGAATACATAATATATTAGGAATACTGTTATCATGCTTTTGATCTCTAAAAAAACAATAAAGCAGTTATATACTTACACGTAATATTTTTTTAAGAATTGATAAATGGATGTATAGGTGTTCGTTACTCTTTCACGCGAAAACAGCTTATCGTATCCGTATGAAATTTGGTACAGAGATAGATTATAGTCTGGATTAGCACGTAGGCATATTCACCGGGTACCGCAAGGGTACCACACACACCGCGGGCTACAGGCTACATAATATATCCTATGATACATACAGTATATTACATATTATCTGTGCCTCTCTTTTTATTTTATTAAGTATACAATTGTGTATTCCTTGTTTTGTACTTTTGTAATTTCATAAGTTTATTGTATTACGTTGAAAGATTATGCAGATTTAAACACTAATAATAAAATTATGATGAGCTCACATTAAAATGTAATTACTTTCTACAGGTAATGAAGGACCACTTATCAATTTATTCAGTCTACCGAAGGATTTCATAAAAGCTATAGCAAAACCAGTAAGTAACCTATCATAAATCAGACAATCTATTAAAAAAAATGTTGTAATTGTTACATCTAGCACAGATAACGTAAATGCTATACTAGTAACATGTATATGATATATTTTATAAAATATATTTATTTTAACCTTACAAATTTTTCAGGTATTTTAAACTGACAATTCCATGGGGCGAACCGAGAATCTCTGGATTAGTAATCATTACGCAAAAAAATCATTTCTAATAAAAACATCTTATTAAAATTAAAGACCATTTATTCAGAATCAATTTTTTATTTTAAACATTTATCCAAAATCATTTTATTTATTATTTATTATTAAACATATATTATTAAACATTTATTCAAAATCATTTTTTTATTTTAAAACGATCAGACATTTAATACCTACCATAAAAAATATAACTTTCCCTTCTGTGTTCAAATCAATCGTCGTAACAAGCCGTCCCTTTTCACAAGAGCGACAAGAAAATAAAGTCATATGATTCCTCTATTGAGTACCAATTCGAATGAAACGTCCTTCTGTAATAACAAAACGGTGATGACGAATCCAAAACTTCATGGAAAACTTACACGATATTCTCTATATATACGTCATCTAATATTTTAACAAAGCCTGTCAAAACTACTTTGAACTACGTCTGCATATTTTAAAATTTGTTCAGGTGTTCACATAATATTATTGTACTGCTTCTACGGCGATATATAAATTGGAAATATTACTTTTAAACACAATATTCAAGTGCCAAGAGCGTCATGAGGACTCTAAACATGTTGAGAAAGCTATTTGTCGTTATGCTTTTAGCAGTGGTGTTCGTAGGCGCAGTAAGTAATCTTTTATATTTTTTTTTTATATTTTAACATGAACAAATCATAAACGTAAACCTATGGTACAATATAAAACTGAAGAGTTTGTTTGTTTGAACGCGCTAATTTCATAATAAAATTTACTTATTAATCTGAATTCCACTATTTAATTTCAAATTTAAACTTACTATTTTTATTTCGGTTTCAGTTTGCAATGCCAGCGGGTAAGTACGAGTTATAATTTTGAACAGGTTATTTAAATCTATACTGATTAATATTACACAACATGAAATTTTAGCTGTGGAGCATTTCAGTAATTTAAAAAATCCCAATCCAATTATTTATTATCAAAAATGTACATATACACAATTTGTTTCAAATAAGATCCCCAAACCAAACTATAAGAACGGAGACAAAGCTTCTTATGTAGTATACAAGAGCTTAAAATGTCACACGCACACACTTGTTTGTACAAAAACGTGAATACGCAATTAAAAAAATCTGTGTCCGTACAAAAAAAAAATAAAACACTATTTAATTGCAAAATATTTATAATATTCATTTTATAATTAATCTTTTTAACATTTTTAAAACGTTTCTTTAATTCAATATAACTAATTCAAAATTGGATATCTAATTATGTAATGACACATTTCAAATTGTTCACATTTTATGTGGATATACTTACAATGTGTTACGTTATAGATTCATCGCCATCTACAGGACCTGCATCGTCATCAACACCGGCCTCAGCAACAACGCCTAAAGAATCTAAACCTGGTTTGTAACCCGCAGTTATAAATTATTAACGTCTAAAATTATTTATAGTGCGAATATATCGCATTTATGTATCATGCCGAGAATTTGTTTTTCCCAAATTCCGTCGGGTGTAGGGTGCTAACCCATACGAGGACACGTACCCTTACCGAACAAATAAACACATTTCATCAAATCAATCAAAATAAATCCAAGATTATATAATTGTATTTTGTTTCTCAATTATCAATGATGTTATATCATACTCATATTATAAATATGTTTCAGGCGAAAACCACAGAACTGATTTTGACGATATTATTAATACTTAATACTGCCTATTTAACTCGTATACCAAAATAACATATGAGCTATAGTAATGCTGCAAAAATGCCTATAAATAAATAAAAGAAATAAATGCTTTGCCCACCGATGAACCGACGGGATACGGCCCGTATTTAATAAAATTGTTAAATAAATATGCCTTTCTTTTTAGGTATTATAGGTGAGATGATAGAAAATTTTAGCAACATGTTTTCCAAATTCGTAAGTATACAAATATTATTCTCATTAGAATCTTTATATTGAATACTCATAAATGTCACATCGGACGTTGTTATTCCAGTGAATTGTAGTCTGGTCAACGTACACCATTTTGCATGATGTTTTTCCAGTGTAATTCGATTATAACATTATGTAGGAAGTTTAAAGAAAGAATATCAAGAAATAAAAATTGCACAATTCTAGACTCTAGATTAAATGCTTAAACTACTCGAAAAACACGAATTATTATTTGATTACTGTTTTATTACATTCACAGAAATAATCTTGTGCCCGCGATTATCTTTTATTTTATTTTCAATTTTTATAATTTTTGCTTAAAATCCATGTTAATGTTAATCATATTGATTGACATTTATAAGTGTGAAATATGTAATGCATCACGCGATTTTATCAATTCGATAAATGCAACCCTATTTAATATTATTGTATATTATTATTTTATATTCAATAAGATTTTTAATTATGTGTGCCCTCTTTACAGATATAGGTATCTTCGACATTTTTTTTACGACGTAGAGCTCTTATTTTCATAAGTTGTAAGTATACGTAATTACACAAATCTTTACATACAAAGTACGTAATTTGACGTTTGTCGTTTACACGTTTTTTTGCACTCCAAGAAAAATAAAGTTCTATTGGTAGAATATGAATCAAAAATACTAATCTATATCCCGAAATACACTTATATACCTACAAATACATGTAAAAATACATACCTTTTTCAGTATTTTCAATTATTCGTTAATTCAAAGCGCCATTCATGCATCCAGTCATGCTTGTTGAGCAACAATTGATCATCAACAATGTCACTAGAAACTTTGTATCGACGTCGCTCCTTGAGCAATAACTATTCAACATGCGTTTTCAACTGTGCAACACGTAGTGTTGCCAACAAAGTGTTTGACAGCAATTCCGCAACATGTTGATTAAACTTTTTTGCTAAATAAATGTTTCTATGAATACAAGGCTTAGGGACGTGTTCTCAATAGAGATAGGTATCGAAACTCACATCTTTCGTAAGTACTTTCTGTGCAATGCGTCCAAGAAAAAGAAGGCTTTCAAAGGTGTTTTAAAAAATCCTTTAATACCATACATGTCACACATCATGCGTATCAACAAAATATGTAAAAATGACGATTCATTTTTTTTTTTATTATTTGTAACATTTTCGTCAATGTTTTCACTATGTTTTTGAATATATTGTTTATGCAAAATTGTGTAAATAATAACAAAAAATGGTCCGGAATTAAGCCTCTTATCATCATTTTAAGTAAAGAGGTGACTAATGATCGTTTCACCACATTCAAATTTCAACTTATTAACATTTTTTTTTCTCGTTATTAGAAAGAAAACAAGTAGGCAATCTACTTAGAAGTGGCAATTATTAGTTTTGTTTTGTATAATTTCATTTCATCATAAAATGAATCGAATATATATGAATTATTTTTGGCATAAATTACTGTATAAAAATTAAATGAAAAATATAAAACTTAACATTTTTTTTTTCAGTAAATAAACACAGCAATGCAAAACGCGATGGACATTTTTTCTAAACCTTTTTTTGGTAACTGACATAATACATAATATGTAAAATAAATAAAAATAATGTTGCATAAATTGTATAAACATTAAAAATATATTATTATTGTACATGCAAAGATTGTGGAAAAAATGAAATAAATCCTTGAATAATAAGCGTTTATTTCTTTAAACCCAAGAATTACCCCGATCATCATAACAAAAGTATACGAAAATATGTAAATTTTAAACACAACACAACAAACAAGATTTTAAGAGTAATTTATAAAACAAATATTCTCTTGGCATTCAAAAAGTAATATACATATTACATAGCCTTGAATAAATAGAAGATATTCCAAATAAGTTTCATAATTGCAAATATAACATATACACTATAGAGCTAACATTCACTAGTTTCCTAGATTCTGGCCGGGGGTGAAAGCTATCTACTCATCATGAGAGCCACCTAAAATACGAAACAAAACACATTATGAAAATTACCATCACATGTTTACCTAGAGTTGTGTATACAAACACATGAAATAAGTACATTTATAGTATTTTTAAGGTATTTATGGATGTGATATTTTCGGCTTTGTCCACAAAGACAATTTTTTATAAGTTTATCAAAAGTTAAAAAATTCATCGTTATCCTCTTCCAAGCTAAGACAAATCCAACAAACCAAAAATCATTAAATTCCGTTCAGTCATTCTTGAGTTATAGCTGAACTAACACGACTTTCCTTAATCAACACGCCCTTTGCTTGTATATTTGTGTTCAAAGAAACGACTATCTTTTAGCCTTTATTTAATATCATTCATATAGATTTTTTATATCCTACTATCCTATCCTACTAATATTATAAATGCGAAAGTTTGTAAGGATGTGTGTGTGTTTGTTGCTCTTTCA
>NC_052118.1:4116115-4198242 GCF_012273895.1 Zerene cesonia | reverse complement strand
CTTACGCGGGTGAAACCGCGGGCGCAGTTAGTGGACTATAAAATACGGATAAAAAAATTTATGTAAAGTTTAAAACTTTATATAACGAAAACTGCTAATGTTCGATGGGCAAACAGTCACACAAAACAAAGAACACACAAGGAGCGGAATTTAATACGCTTAATTAAATCGAAATAATATTGGTTGACGACGTACATTTGTACAGCTGATGCCATTAACTTATATTGTGAAACTACCTATTATTGTTTTTAGAGAAATAATTAGTCAGTATGAATATTCAGGTTTTTCTTTCACCCACACGAAATGTACGTCACAGTTAATATTACGTCTAAGTTGGTATACAAAACGCCAATAGCGTAACTTGATAAGTTTAATTTTCATATTATTGTAATAGACTTACAATATTTGCCGATATTATTCTATTTGTGCAAACATAATAATCGCAGAATGTGCATTTAATTGTAGATATATAATTTACTATTATATATTGGAAATAATTTATTTTAATAAAACATACTGGTTATAAATCAATCAAGGTGAAATATTTGTTCTAGAAACAACAGATCGAATCATCCATACGCAATTACTTCAAGCCTAAATATCATTTTACTTCGTCCTTTATACCAAATATTCAAAAACCCAACATACGTCCGATTATTATCTCTATCTATTATATCAAATTCTCGTGTCACAATGTTAGTTACCAAACTCCTCCGAAACGGCTAGACAGATTCATGAAATTTTGTGTGCATATCGGGTCGGGTCTGAGAATCGCCCACCAACATCTATTTTTCATCCCCCTAAATGATAAAAGTTTGGCAGAACAGCGTTTGCCCGGTCAGCTAGTATAAGTATGTTAAAGTTCTCTCTTACCGATTCGTCAATTTTCTTGAATTGCCAATTCCACTGCACCGGATATAGGAAAGGTCGATGGTCAAAACGATTGTCATCCGGGCTATAAGTTTCCGCGTGATATGATGGCGTCAGAATCGTCATTTTGTGACGATTTATCGCGTAGCAACGGAAGAAGTGCTTCACTTTATCTGCCACCTGAAAGGCGCAACAACAGTATGTGTAATATTAATTAATAAGCTGTTAACTATCCTCAGAGATACAAAAAGTATACATTTATCTTCTAATACATTCACAACATTGAAATTTTGTATGTTACATGTATGTATCCTACTAATGGTTTTGTAGGTATGGATGGATGGAAGTATGTTACTCTTTCATGGGAAAACAGCTTATCGTATCCATACGAAATTTGGTACGGAGATATATAGTCTGGATTAGCACATATTCTTCACCTGCGTACCACGCGAGTGACGACGCGGGTTACAGCTAGTATAATAACCTTTATGCGTTACGTTGTTCGTGCGGACTTTGGTAGTCTGGTATAGTCACAGAGAAAAAAAAAATAGATACAATGCTTTACTAAGATCTCTTCTCAAATTGTTCTATATAATAATATATTATTTCTGTACTTTTTTCGTCGACACTGAGCTAATGATTTTTTATCCAATATCTACAACATAGCAATACTACCTCTTGGGGGGTACATTCGTTCCATGTGTGCACTAGTTTCTGGAACATTCCAAATGGCCCGCAAGAATACATTTTCCTCAATCGGCCGAATTCAGATAGTTCGTTGTACGTCATACCCATGTCTTGTTCGTCAGTTTGCGTGATCTTTCCTTGAGTCAAGGGCTCTAACTCCGCAGTGGGCGGAGCGTCTAGTATATCTAAAAGGGATGGCAAAGAAAATCTGGAAAAAAAGAAAAAAAGAAAAAAAAGGAAAAAAATCAAATATATACTTAGTATATCTTTTACAGAATCAAATCGATTTTGATGAAGTTTACTCAATTTAAAACACAAGGCAATTTTTTATATATATGTAGTAAAAGCATATTATTCACTCCGAAATTATACAGATAATCTACCATATTTTAGGCCATTTTTGCACTTACATAAAATCTGGTATAAACTTAACTTCAAGCAAGAGAGAGGAATATGCATGAGAATGTATTTTTATGATGGTTTTAAGATAAAAAACAAATAACACACTCACCTCCTTTCAGCGAAGCGCAAAAACGATTTCAAATCGGTCTTAGAAATCCCGCCAATCGGGTTCACGTCAGCACTAGAACAGTCATACTTTGTGAGATACCCCCTTAAAGCCTCGTCCACGTTGGACGAACCCAACACTAGCAAGCAGCCTGGCTTTCCCCGCACCCAGAGCATCAGTTGGGCGAATAAGTATGAGAATACCATGCGTAGTCGAGCCTAAAATATAAACAATTTTAAAGGACAAATTTAACAAACTTATGGTACAATTTTAGTAGAAGATTTTAGACGCTACAAAAATATAAAAAAAATTAAAATTTAATATATTTTAATATCAGTAATGTATAATCTATACTAATATTATATAGCTGAAGAGTTTGTTTGTTTGAACGCACTAATCTCAGGATCTACTGGTCCGATTTAAAAAATTCTTTCAGTGTTAGACAGCCCATTTATTGAGGAAGGCTTGGGCTTTATATCTATCACGGGCGAAACCGGGGCGGACACCTAGTTTTAAATAAATTGACATCGTGACTAAGTAAATAAACGCCTACTGGCAATGGAATATTCATAATATTATTCATAATAACTATCTTCATTAAAAATATATGAAATGAACCATGAATGTAACCTTAAGAAACCTTGGCAATAGCTTTATACAATGTTACCTGAATATTTTGCAAAGCGAGATTCTCTCGAGGGCAACCTCCATTCGTCTTAAACCTCGGTACAAGTCCAGTCGCAGTTTGAAATATACCGATCACCGCACTAACTGCAGAGTCGATTAGTATCGGAAAATGATAGCTCCCTATTTCACTGGACAACTAAAATAATGTTTGATTATTAGATTAATGCAATAGTGTTCTTTAACACAAGGGGATAAGGTATAATCGCTTACACGAAAAAGTGCAATATGATACCTAAGATTTTCATAGAAAAATTACATACGTAATTATTTATTCTAAACATTGATGTTTTAGTTGCAAAGAATCTTCCGATAAATTGATCTTCTTGAAACAACATCTTGAAAAAAGTAACTAATACAACACAAAAATTGTCATTAATTATCTTAAAAAAAATATTACAATATTTGAATACATAATATGACAGATACATGCAGTTGTAATGCTGTCTTGAAGTGTAAAATTTATTAAAAATAAAAACAACCTGCTTAGCTCTCTGTTTCGTGTCTTCACTCGAATTCTCAGTGGCCATGTAACACGTGACCAGTATTCTATTGCAAAGTTCCATCGGATCTCTTGGGGTGTAATCTGACTCCGACACGATCTTACGAATGTCGGACAGAACTTGGCTATCTGAAAGGTAACATACAAAAACTTATCAATCGACAACATTGTCATGTTTTAAAGACCATGAAGTTAAAAAAATCGTTTCTTTATGCTATTGTGACTATTGAAAATATATTATATATTTTATCGCATATTTTTTAATTAATTCTCATCTATATGCTGTCAGTTGTACACTTATACTGTCGGAGGCCCGTTTCCTTTTCCTCCCCCGTCCTAGTCCATTCCTTCTTTCCAGTCGTTAATCCTTTCCTATTCCCTTACCCCATAAAAGCGGGCAGCGCATTCGCAGAGGTGCTACCTTTGCGAATGTTTATGGGCGGTGGTGATCGCTTACCATCCGGCGAACCACCAGCTCAGTTGCCCGCTATGACATAAAAAAAACTACTACTACTCATTTACAGTAATATCAGAACTTATTTACTTACTACAGTGTTTTATTAAAACTAAACTAGCACAGGGTAAAATGTAACCTTGGAACCGTAAAAATGACGCCCGCGTTGGCACTAACGACATTTTTAAATAAGACATTTTTTTCTCATAAATTTCTTCTCACGATAGCTCTACATTTTAAATGAAACAAGTTAATTTATTGCCAACTGTACAACAATAATCCAACGCTCTTATTTAATTGTGGAAGATATTGTTTGGGTTAATGCAAATTAAATTCTACTGCTTAAAACATAAGAACGCAAAACAATAATAAATGCAAGATTTATATATACGTATTACATCATCATACGTATCAGAGAAAACAACATATTGTATGCTTATTTCACGGTATAACACATCGGCGCCGTGGCTTAGTTGGTTAAAGCGCCTGTCTAGTAAACAGGAGATCGTGAGTTCGAATCTCGCCGGTGCCTAGTGGGTTCATATATCTTTTGAATTTTTTTTTTCTTTTTAAATTGATGTTCTAGAGCTGTGAAATATTCGTTCTATAATAATTTAAAAATTTTGATGACATTTTTATTTCTGCTACATTTTTGAGAAACAAAAATTGTTTGCGATGTTGAATTTATCACAGAATATAAATACAGTATTATTAGTAGCAATACATACGAATAACCGTTATTAATTAAAGTTTTTAAAATCGTATACGTTTTTAATTAAAGTTTTTAAAATCGTTCACGAGTTCAATAGATTAAATGTATTCATTGTTTATCATTATTTTTGTTGTTGATTGAATTTATTTTAAAGATTATCCCATTGGGCACTGATTAACCTATTCGTAAAATGCATTAGATAAGGGCACTCGCAAAAGCCACTAGTTTATTTGTCACTTATTACCAAAAGATTAAAAATATTTTTTCATGTTAAGTAACGATAAGTTTTTATAGACCTATTTCACAATTTTGAAGTGTATTGCGAGTAGACTAAATTGCCAATATTGCAACCTTTGCTTTTTTATAGAATAGAATAATTCTAAATTTCAATTTGATTTACTAACATAGTTTTTAAGCATATTTCTACTAACAAAATGAGGTTTTATATTATTTGCCCAAATAAATGAATGTTATTGCTATTATAAATATCGATATACTAACGAAAATTGACGGATGATTTTGTATTAGATAAAAAAATATTATTCTGAGAATTTATGATTTAAATATTTGGTTATTAAGATAACATTAAAAACTACGTAGTCTATTATTTGCCTTATCTACCTATTTATAGAAAATAGGACAAAAAAGTAGCGCGATCGACGACTCTACCGTTTTGATAATATGTAATGTAAATTATTTATTTCTATACGATATTTATTTAGAATATGGGAGTCCGACATAACCAGCGCCCCTTCCGGAGCCTTGGGTTTGCGTAGTGTTCGAAACGTCGGGTCAAATAATATGATGAATAAAATACAACGTTTAAATGCGTTAAAATCATTAGTTTCTAGATGAAACATCGAAATAAAGCAACGTTTGGCGCGGCCATAAATTGGATGAGTGACTAATATTTATTTGCAGTTGCTCTTAAGCGTTATTATTGTTTATTCACAGTTCGACACGTGGAGAGCCGAAGCTAATTTTAAATATAGAGGGGACATTGCCACTCCTACATTTGGTTTATTTTTTACTTACCTCCTTTTTGTACTGCATCACAAATTTGCATACACATAGAGAATACGATACAAGCAGTGCTCGATGAGTCCACCCCACCACTTAGGGGCAGAAAGAAGCCCCCTTGGCCCGATCTTCGTAAATAATCCCACAGCCAACATGCTGGTCCTATACAAATAATAATAGAAATGAACTATTTAAAGTGCGACCAAGATAAAATGTTGCAACGTTAGTTACAAAAAAATCTAAGATTAA
This sequence comes from Zerene cesonia, assembly GCF_012273895.1. Taxonomy (NCBI): domain Eukaryota; kingdom Metazoa; phylum Arthropoda; class Insecta; order Lepidoptera; family Pieridae; genus Zerene; species Zerene cesonia. The sequence goes on along the minus strand of NC_052118.1, from coordinate 4,192,556 downwards.
AATATGGAATTTGGGATGGGTTGGTATTGGAGAAGGAAATTATTTGTAACAAATCTTCTACTATGTAAGAATAAGTCGGGTTTTCCTTCCTGACGCTATAACTCCAGAACGCACGAACCGATTTCCACGGTTTTGCATTCGTTGAAAAGGTTGAACACTGTATTTGCAAGTGATGACTAGATAAAGAACCGGTTTATTTAATTTTATCATTCCCGCGAATAACAGATAGTGTTAACATATGAGTACATATATTTACCTACTCCTTTGATGTTTTAACTGTGATATTCACATCGCAAAATCATATTTTTAAATAGCATAAAATTTTGATTTGATAAAGTTTTACAAATTTTCCATATATACGGCAAGTGTAAAATGTGTATTTACTATTTATATATATTTATTTGTGTATTAATAAATAATATAAAGGGTTCATGAAAACGCAATAAGTACATACTACCGTAGTTCTACTCACCCATTGCAATTTCTTCCTCTGGTGTTAAATACTGCCATTCAATTGGTGGACTGACAACTAGGTGAATATCTTCATCGTCAGATAATGCAAAGTTTACCGTGATCCTTGGGAAGGGTGGGTTCGAAGCGGCCAGATGAGACCTAGACCGTATCCTTGTACGGTACGACCTAATGTCTTCGAGGTCGATCGTGGCAGTAACGACCTCCTAAAACGTGTATTTTATGGTATGCTGTAGCTCGCGTTATCGTTAGCTTTTATTTATGATTTAAATAAAATCAAATTAAACACACGCTAACAGTTAGGTAATAGATACGTTATTATGGTTATGATGAAGGAACCCTAAGAGGGTTTGGAAGTTTTAGTCCAACAGACATTTTACTGAAAATATAACCAATTACTACAAAATTATACTCAATGATCAGAAATTGTTGGTTTTTCGTGATCAGAAATTTATACAAAGCTAGAGGTCCATCCCAGCTTTGCCCATAGAACAAAGCCTATATCACGCAGTGAGGATGCAGCTTTCTAATGGTGAAAGAATACTTGAAATCCGTCCAGCAGCTTTTGTGTTTCCTCTTTATAATATTGGTATGGTATATCTATCTTGATAGATTATGTCTGAAGAGTTGAGGCGGAGGCAAATGAGTTCAAAGTAAGTAACAATCATGTAAGGTAATAACCAAATAAATACAGTTAACAGTTAAAACGGTTTTTTTGAGTTGAATAAAAAAAATGAGATTATGGCTTCGACTTCGTAAATTTGGGATATATTGCTCTACGAACTACTACAGTTTACGTATGTATAAGCCATTTTAATATACAGAAGCACAAGGCCATGGTCTTTAGAAGGCCATACGGTACCCACACTATAACCAACCAGAATTATAAGGCTCAAATCCCTTTCGAAAAATAAATTAAAAGTCCTATACAAACTGATAATATGAAAGCACACACACACCACATCTTGAAGTGAAAATTGCAATCCTCTACTGACGACTTCACCATTCACCGCTACACACGAGCAGCCATTGAAATAAATCCTTTGCCCGTCACACCCTCGTAAATTACTGAACAAGTACGCCCCGCCGCTTTTGAACGTCGCACTTTTTACTAAATCCACGGTCACATAAGCTTTTCGCAGTTCCATGTAACTGCCGGAACCGTTACATATAATTTCCACGCCGTCGAGGCCCAGAGGTATGTGGCGACTGTAAAAATGGTTTATGTGCATACCATACAAAATGGACAAAGTTAGTTTTTCTTTATCTAGAATTAATACTATCCGTTTCAACATAAGCTTAACTTAATAACTCTTACACGTATACTAGGACGTCCTTAAATTTAATCCTATAAGCATTCCATAATTGTACGGCACTAAAAACTAGATAGCTGATGAAGTCCTTTATGTCTTCAGATACCATAAATCAAATTTACGTTAATTCAGTATCTTATTCAATGAATTACCTCTGAGGATTCCATAGTTCTTCACAAATTTCAAAACCAATACATGTATCCTTAGTAGCGATAACAGCATCACCAATTGGAACTGTAGTTTGATTTGTTATCGTTGTGATCATCCTTGGCAAATAATAATCTTCCACTTGCCTCTCCTTTGTGGAAGAAAATTATGAAATGACTATTAAAGTTGTTACGCATACATACATGTTATAAAAAAATTATTTATATACTATAAAAAACTTTACGCTTACACCACTGTGTCACAAATATTGATCGAGCTTGTTAAAGTACAATATATAAGTAGTATATATTACAGCGTAGCACAGTGATGGTAGCCCACTCCGAACATTCAGTGTATTCCACCGCAGTCATTTGTTTAAATATAACACATAGTAAAGAGTAAAATTTTAAATACAGAGCTCGATAATAATTATATTATTACTTTTAAATATTTGTTTACCCACCTTTGTCCAACAAGAGAACCATCGAGATTCTCTGTAGTTACCGTCCTCACAAAGCGTCATCTTTGGACGAATTAACAATATCTTTTTGTTCAAAAAAACTACACGACAATTATATGATACATTACGATGCTGAACAGGCATACCAACATCTATGAGTATATTTTCACATGTTGAAGAATTAAGCAACTCCGACAGAACCTGCCAGCTATGGAGAAATGTATCTGGCTCGTGGAAATGATCCTCGCAGCTATAACCACTACAATACATGAGTATTACTTAATTAAGTATAATAAATACATGATACTAAATACATACAACGATCATAACAAAAAATAACAATACATTAGCGAAGCAAAATTACCATATCTCTAATTCAGGTCCAGTACGATATAGAGCTCCCAACTCTTTTGCTTCTTGAATAGATTGAAGAATCCTGCTTAGATTTCCCTCAAAATCCAAAGCCCACTGATTAAGAGTACAGGTAGCTACAACCACTTTACGACCCATATTTTTTATTCTAAAACAAGTTAAAATATAAATTATTTATATAGGTGAAGTGAGGTATGGGTTGGTAAATTTAAGTATGAAGAATTGTGTTAAGAGCTTTTAGTACGTAGGGGATGTTTCATTGATAATAATAATTGACAAAGCACTGATCGATCCGCACCAAGCGGTGCCAGGGCGCGGCCAATCACCTCCGTATTTCACTTCTCAATCCCTACCGCCCTTTTACGTTGTCTACGCATAATAAAGGGTAAGTTTACCCTTCTAGTATATTGTATATAGTGTGTTATTAAAGTTGTTTTAGGTCTTAATGTTCGCGGGACATTTATATTGTTAGACAAGACAATACGAAAACGAACATATAGCCGAGGTCACATTTTTCATATTGCAATTAGAGTTTAACAAATCATGACACGGTCGACAAGTCTTACTTATTTACTATTATATATATAGCTGTGCTCGCGGCTGGATTGCGTGGTCAAATAAAATTAAACGTTGCCATTCAAATGGTTACATGTAAAATTTTTAATATAGCGCAATGTAATTATAAATTTCGGAGTGATTTAAATACGCATTATAATGGATCTTTATTTACGATCTTAGCCTACGTCGCTCTTACCCACACTATCCTCCTATCCCCAGATACAAAAATCGTACCATAAAACGCTCCGTTGCAACGTGACGCTTAGACAAAAAAACAAAAACACTTTCGCATTTATAATATCAGTAAAAATTTAAGGAAATTTCATGTGTATACAACAAAACAAGTAGTCTGCGAAACACTTTTCAAGTAGGTAACATCGATATTAAAAATTATTCGCATAAAAGGTGTCAATACACACTTTTTAATGGCTCAATCAGCATTGGTATAATTTAGTAATTATTCTCAAATTTAAACTTCGACACTGAGAGCACACGTTTTTATCTCTCACACAAAATATAGCAAAAACCATTAACAATCTCTTAATTTAATAATGTTTTGTTAGGTACTATCGATTTCACTAGTGTCGTTACCGTAGAGACCGTTCTGTATCATACATACTCCATATAGCTATAAATCTATTATTATAAAATATGTACTAACAACTAAAATATAAAAATCATTTGTTTTGAGCAAGGTCTATTTATGTAGTTCTAAATAGTTGTTAAACTTCATTTGTGCTTCAAATACAATTGTAGGACAATTTAAAAACTTCCAAATTAATAGGATCAACGGAACATAAAATCCTCTGTATAGGTATATAAGACATTACATTACATTTATTACTTTTTATATACTCCAGTACAAGTTTTAAATAACGACAGTCGTCTACAAGAATTGATTGAAGCTAAATGTCTGGCTTTTGCCTATAACTTTGTTAGATAGTTTTCTTCGCATGTCTACGTGAAAAAGTTTAACGATTACGAAGTTTGCACGTTTCCATCTAACTTTAACACTTTACCGAGAAGTGCAGTCACCTTTCGGATTTACGTGGAATAGTAGCGTAACCTACAGTGCTAATAAATTGGTGGAGTTTTTTAAATAATTAAGTATAACGAGAAAATAAGACCTGGAAGTGAATGTTTTTGTATTTCTTTGATATTGAAATCATAAATTAATAGAAATTAACTAATGCAAACTGCGGTACAGGAAGACTGCGGTGGGTATCTATGTACAATTTTTGTATATATAATAATAAAACGTAATAAATTTACTATTTCAACAATTTACTCTTAAAACTATAATTAATTTGGCTAGATTAAAATCTAATTTAAAAATAATAATAATATCAATTTTTATGGATTATAATTATTTAGAAGGTACAGACATATATAGAATAATAGTCATTTAGCTTTAATTTTGTGATTAGCCAATAAAATCTGCCTCGCTGACGCAAGCTATCGTCACTTCGCAGATAGCATGATAGTAACGTGACATCAGGCTTTCATTTTCAAACCACCATAACTTTACATCGCCCCCGAAAAACTTCAGTATAATTTCGTGCGTCGCTCTACACGCCAGGTTACACGACAACGAAAATCAATCGGATATCACCACACAAAATTTTTGTGCAACCATGGCGACTGAAAGTACAACGCTTCGAAATGCCGCGATAAGATTAAATAGCTAAGAGTTCCAAACTTTGCAAGTTCATATTTGATTTACTACAATGTTATGGTGGAAACAATTGGAACGCGTCCAAGAAAACGTTATGATGATTGAGAGAGAGGAACAAAGGAGAGAGTTTGCTGAAAAAACAACACTTACTCTAAACTTGCCCAGCAGGGATCCGGTTTTGAGGGACAATATTTTATTAGCGAATTTAGATCAAGTAAAAACATTGCAAGCTTCATTATTTCCTATTTGTAATAAAGGTACACAAAAACAAAGATTGGAAAAGAGGAAGACATCGATAATTTATTTCAATAGATGTCACATTTATAATAAATATATATATAAAATGGAAAATTAAAGCATAACAAACTTCGTCTATTTTTTTACTTCATATGTTCAACTTATTTTTTTTAACAACTTTGCTTTCAGGTACATTTATTTCCAACTTCCTTCAGAACAATATAAAAACAAATCAACTTGAGATAAACACAGATATTAAAACGTTTAAAACCACTGCCAAATTAAAGGAACCAAGAGATCTTTTTGCTCTGCCTAAAGAATTAGATTGTCCACAGCAAGCTCCACGGTGGCCATCAGAATGCCAAGTAAGAACACTTTTTAGTCTAGGTGCACGTGTTTTTTAACATAAGTTAAAATGCATTTTACTCTTCTATATTCAATGAAGCAGTATTCAAATAACAATTGTATCAGGTAGTCGAAGAAAGAATACAACATATTTGTTGGAGTCCGGCGTCACCTGAACCTTATTATGTGCCTACCGGAAAAGAATTAAAACCACAACCAGTTGGTGAAGAAGCTGGGACAGTAATTTTTCAATATTATCCAATGAGTGCTGTTAACTATGTGAGTTACATAAATATAGAGGAAAATATATGTGAAAATTTTGAAAATAAGTAGCACAAAAATTATTTTCCTTATGTATAACATGTTTTTTAGTTTAGTCGTTCATCTGTCGGTGGATCTCGGCTATTTTTATCAGCGTGCACAAGTGCTGGTGGAGACGATGAACTACGATTTGAATCCCGCTTTGAAAGTGGTAATCTGGCAAAAGCAATAAAGATAACATCTGCATATTATGAACTTCATCTTCGTACCGACCTATATACAAATAGACATGTGCAGTGGTTCTATTTTAAAGTCTCCAATACAAGGAAACAAATGATGTATAGGTAATATATTTACATTGTTTCAGTTATTATTATTGTGATTCACGTACAGCATTATTTATTTTACAGGTTTTCTATAGTTAATTTGTCTAAACCAGAAAGTTTATATAATGAAGGCATGCGACCTTTACTGTATTCAACCAAGGACGCTCAGTTGCATTCGATCGGTTGGAGACGATGCGGCGACAATATTGCATACTACAAGAATGATCCAACGTTAGTCATATTGCACATGATTAACTTAATAGTATATCATATACCACTCGGGACATTAAAAAACAGTCAAATTTACAGGTGCGAAGAGGAGGAACAATTTCCAAGCTATACGCTCACATTCAACATTGAATTTCCACATTCGGATGACGCTGTTTATGTTGCTCACTGTTACCCGTATACGTATTCCGATTTACAAGAATATCTTTCAAGATTACAAGCACATCCAGTCAAATCTACTTATTCAAAATTAAGGCTTCTTTGCAGAACCTTAGCAGGCAATAATGTATACTATCTTACCGTGACTGCACCGCAAAACCAAAATGAAATGGAACAAAAGGTTACAAAAATATTGAATGTTTATTTTAAATTTAATAATTTATGGTCTTATACTTTTAAAAATTTATATCTCAGAAAAAGAAGGCTGTCATTATAACTGCTAGAGTCCATCCTGGCGAAACACCAGCATCTTGGATGATGAAAGGATTCATGGACTATTTAACAGGAGATTCTAATCAAGCTCGCGAATTAAGAGAAAAATTCATATTTAAACTTGTTCCTATGCTTAATCCAGATGGGGTTGGTAAATAAAGTTTTCATAATACACTACGTTTTGTTACATCGAAATTTATAAATTTAACAATAAATTGTTCTTAACTTTATCAGGTAATTGTTGGTAACAATCGCTGTTCATTAACTGGAAAGGATTTAAATAGGCAATATCGCACCGTTATAAGAGAAACGTATCCGCCTGTTTGGCACACAAAAGTCATGATTCGCAGGTATGGCAGTAATCAGAATAAAATAATTGTTCATAAACATTAATCATGCTATATTTTATCCTTACTAGATTGCAGGAGGAATGTGGAATAGCAATGTATGTAGACCTTCATGCTCATTCCCGTAAACATAACATCTTCATCTATGGTTGCGAAAGTAGAAGAAATTCAGATAAGCGTTTACAAGAACAGGTTTTTCCTCTAATGTTACATAAAAACGCAGCCGACAAAGTATGTTTCGATCAAATGGCTACCCATATTTCTTACCGAAAAGAAAATTATATTTTCAGTTTTTTTTTTTTGTTTTCAGTTTTCCTTTGAACATTGCAAATTTAGAATTCAGCGTAGTAAAGAAGGTACCGCACGTGTCGTAGTTTGGATGCTTGGAATAGCTAATAGTTATACAATGGAAGCATCTTTTGGAGGATCAGAACTTGGTAGCAGAATGTCTACTCACTTTTCGGTTCAAGACTATGAAAGTCTAGGAAAAACATTTTGCGAAACTCTCCTTGATTTTTATGATGACGACCCCAGTAAAGAGAGATTAAGGAATAAAATAGTCACACGCCTTTTAAAGGAAGGATCGAATGCAGACGAGCCAACTAATATTGATCTGTCAGACTATTCAAGGCAATTTTTATTTATTTATTTAGAAACATTTAGAAACAAGCAGATTATTTAAATGAATAATTAAATAACTAGAGACTTTTTGAGTAAAAAATTACTTTTACAGTGATGAGGGTGATACTTCCAGTAGTAGTTCGGAGGGTGTGGTTATAAGACCAAAAATTGGCGTTACCCAATCTGCACCACCACCGTCACCACTTTTTCCGGATATAAATAGATCAAATGAGGTTTGTACAAAACTAAATTCAAAACAGTTTTATAATACGAAAGGATAATATAAATGAATGAATTATTAAAATACATTATTTCAGAGGCCAAGGCGGCAGCAAATTCAACAGGAAAAACCTAATAAACATCAAAAGAAGAAAACAAAACGTGAAGCTCTAAAAGTACTTAAAAACTATATTGACTAAATTTATAATCAATTAGTCATCATCAAGTTGGTATTGCTTTTTTACTTTTGTTTACTTTCTAATTTTTAGGTCCCAAGAGCAACAATAGATTTAACATCCGATGCAATGACTGACCTGTCCTCTGATTGCGATTCAATTGAAGAAAATTTAAGCCCTGTGAGAAGAGTGCACAAACTTTTGCAAACGTCTAATAAAAATAAACCCCGTCGAAAAAAGAAAATGCCTCCAGAGCTTAAAATTCTTCCTGCCCCGGTATTACAAATTAAAAGTTAATTAGTTTCCTGCTGATTGCATTTATTTATATCTAACTATTGACAGTATCGTTCTATTTATTTTAGACAAGTGATTCTCCTTTTAATTCGGACCGTGAGAAAAAACCCAAATGTAGAAGACCAAGAAGTGTATCTATGTTCGACGACACGATTCAAAAACCCAAACTAAACCCCGCGTCGTGGCATCAATTTAGGCGTTTACCACCGCCAAGGTAAGCAACATGTTCACAACCGAGTATTTGTAACTTTAAATTTATGATTTCCTTATACAATATTTAGCCATCATCATCACCAATTCATATTTGTTCCTACATTTTGGTGCACATGCCTCCTGTGAAGGTCCAGCCTATACGCCTACTAATTGCCTATGAAAAAGTATTATAAGTTGTATATAAATAACACATTATTTGTAGACGCCTAGCAGAAATCAAAAGCAGAAACACACAACCATCTGAATTGCAAGTAAAATTGAACGCATTAAAGAAAAATTTTTGGACTGGATTACAGGAAGATGAGAAAGGTCCTTTATCGTGGGGTATTTCAAGTTTTGCAATGAATTCTTACTTCACAGACAGTGAAGCATTGCTCAGGTAATGAAATCATCAAAACATCTTATATACTTAAAAGATGTAAAAAAACATGTTTAACTGGTAACTTCTATTCAAAAAGGTGTACATTTACATTTAGGGCATATTAAGTGACAATGAAGCTTTCCATAAAAATTACTATCCGCATCTGACAATGTGACTGTGCATCAGGCCTATGTTCAACACTCTCTAATACCCATATAATTTTTATGACCCACGTCAGGCCTTCCAGTTTATCCAATATAACTTTTTTTCTGTGGTTTTGACTTTGAAAAAAATGTTTGAAATGCTTCCCTTTAAAAGAATGTTAATAACAACACCAATAAGATTTGTAAAAATTATAATATTACTATCTGATTGGTAGTACTCGTGCTCCTGTTGCGTCTTGGTGAAAAGTAAGTAGCAAGCGGCGGTCATCGCAAATGTGACCGCGCAACTCTAACGGATATTCAATATTTTGTTCACAGAGACCATAGGATTAATTTCATATATAATATAAAAAAATACAATCAAATTGTTATGAATCTGTTATTAACAAAATATAATGTCATGTTTACTGTAACGTATTTGCAGATCATGTTCAAAGAAATTAGAAGAGTTAGAAGATGAAAAAAAGAAAAAGAAAGACACAAAGAAGACGAAAAAGTACAAATCAAAAAAGGTTTCATTGAAAGTACCATCTCTTGAAGATGCATTAGAACCAATTAACAAAACCAGTAAAACATATAAAAAGAAGGGAAAGTGAGTAATTTAATTAAAAGCTTTTTTTATTTCAAAATGAGTATATTTTGAATGTAATTTCCAAAGTAATTAGTTGAACACTAGTCTACCAACAATCTGATAGGTAGAGTGATGAACTGAAAAGAAATGGGAATTCAAATCATTTCATATTCAAGTTTTTCCTGTAATTTCTTAAACATAGAAGAACTGCAAAATAATGCTATAAAATTAACAAGAATAATTCAATTGCATTTGCACTTCCTTATTACAGGTTAAAACACAGTAAAACAGAGATTGCTCAGTTAAACAATACAAGCTTCACTGAAATACCAAGAAATAACCAATCTCTTCAACGACCAAGTCTTCTTGAAAATAAACAAGCTAAATCAACATTTAGAAAAGGAGCTTATGTAGCAACTGCGATTCAAACAAAAAAATTAAAACAGAAAGAAGCAAAAATTATATCGGACAACTCTGATTCTGAAAATTCTATACAATCTAGAAGAAAGGTGAAGAAAAAAGGGAAGAGCTTTAAAAACAAAACAAAAGATGCAACCAGAAAATAGATTTTAAGGTGTCAAATATTAATTTTTATAAGAATCTAGTAAGGTTATCAATTGTTACATTTATTAAGTGTATATTGTCAAATAGTATGATAAATACATAAAAAAAATGTATTATTCTGTTGTATTAGGTACAACAGAATAATACAATTTTTTTTGTTCTCACTGTCACAATTTTTACCAAAAAATATACATAGAAACATCATCAAAATTATAAAATAAATCTATTAATAAATATCAAATGTAACAAGCAAAAATTTTTAAGTACCATGTGGTATTTTATTACACTTCATTATTTAATTTTCAGTGCTTGTATATCGTTTTTTGCTTGTTGTGGTTATATTATATGTATTTAGCTAGGACAATATTTAATTAAAGTAGATTGAAATTATAAACGATTATTTTACACCATTAAATTTGTGTAAACTTTTACTTGGCATGGCTACTATTCTTAAAGATAAAATATTATACTATCTTTATCGTTATTTTAAATAAAGCTAGATTAATTAATATGAAAATTTTACTAGTTTTTAAATGTATCTTGCTACTTACGTACTACAGTGTTGTAAGGGTGTTATAATCAAATACTATTCTAAAATCTCATGTTAAATTAAAAAAATATATATATACATTTGTTATTATTGCATATCTCGTTGCTCTTGCACTTTGACTTTTGAGTTTGACAACACGTCAAAAAACACTGATTGAGCTTATATACGTCTACGACATTGACAGACCTCCAATTCAAAGCTGCACAGAGTAGTTTATGGCTTTAATATACTACGACGAGTAACTACTAACTAGTTTTTTTATCTGTGAGTACGACTGCGTACGTGAATATACAAAGAGTTGTATAATAGTACGGATATGAGCATGGCTATTGATGCTCATTTTGCTGGATGTAGCCAAAACACTAAAAATTAAACATACTCTTTAATTTATCACCATAGACTATAATACTCTTATACTGATTCTCACTAACCCACGTATAAAAATAGAAAAAACGCACCAAGTGTGAGATTGATAGATAAATGTTCAGTATTATCTATTATTTACAAGTCGCAGAAAATTGTATGATTTCACCATTTACAAACGATCGGCATGTTTAGAAATTAAAATTTTTCAAACGTCCACAAAGACCCAGTTGTGCTCTGAAACTATATCCAAACTTCTATTAAAATGCATAATGATATTAAAAAGCTGAAGGTTTATTTGTTTGTTTGTTTGACGCTAATTTCAGAAACTCTTTCGCTATTTGATTTGTACACATAAGTACGTACGTTATAAGCTATATACCACGCGTGAAGTCGGTGCGGACCGCTGGTAATATAATATTTTTAACAATTTTGGAAAAAACACTTTTGCCCGATTTGGCCCGTGTTCGTAAAAATAATACAAAGAGCAGCTTAAAAAATAAAATTCAGTTCGTGATTTTCGTTATAATCTCGTTTATTCAATATACACTAACACACATTTGTCAACCAGCTAGTTTGGTTTAAATTATTCATAACGGAACAAAAAGATGATGAAACCGGTGTGTTTGCAGAAAAGGCTAATATACGAAGTTCGCCATTTTCAGAAAACTGAAGTGCATTGCTAACTCTCGTTCCAGATGACGTGTAGCCTGGGGTTTGTGGTTCACCTGATATAGGATTGAAAGGACCACATCTAGTTTTTGCCAAGATACATGATGTTACATTGGTGTAAAAACGAACATTATCGGCATCAACTGTTATATTCACACCAGTTCTAGCTTCTCTCGTGCACTGCGTGATCTTTAAAAATTGAATAATTATTAATAGCTTATAAAAATTATGTGTGTGCGTTCTATATTTAGCTATTCAGCACTTACCAAATTCATTGAATTTGTTCTTCTTAAGCAACGCACAAAATCGCAATATCCCATATAACATCCAGAGGGTTGAACATTTAAAGCTGATGTCGATAAAGCCTAGTGATTGCAATAATAATAGCGAGATTATCAGAAATGTAAAAAAGAAATAATTTGTGATGTGTAATGAAACTTGTACGTATACAATATCTGTCAATATTTAAATATATTTTTAGTAAAAACATCCAAAAAATTTACCATTAGCGCTGTTGCACAGCTAGAATACGATGTATTGGCAAAATATTGTACGGCGCATACACTCAATGCGTTTAATTCTTGAGGACCCTGAAATAAATATGTCACGAAGTTATAGATGTTCAACAATTATTCATACTTTATTGACCAACAATATTAATAGAAACATACCTCCGGCATAGACGTCACTCTAGAAAAACAAGATATGCAAGCGTCACGATTAGTTACGTTCGTAGGTTGAGCAGTGCTACATACTAAATTCAATAAATATTGAAGTTGTGCCCTAGAAATAAATTAAATAAAAATAAATGATGAACCCAGTAAAATTATTTTGATTTGAAGTTCTTCTAAAAGTACCCATTCGACGGACATAATGTTGATAGTTTTTGAGTTTTCCATTGCAGTAATTTATTTTTAACATCGCTTAGATCAAAGATTCCATTCGACGCCACTCCAATCTAGAAATTTAGAAAGATATAAATGAGAATTTTAAAAGCAATAATAACTTAATAATAATATCTATATTTCTAACCTCATTGAAATTTAAGTTTTGGTCCTTCCATTGTAGGACATGATTTTTAATCTCATTAAGGTCTATGAAAGTACCATGAACCCATATTAAATTCTAGAAATAAAAACAATGAAAATTTTACTATTAAAAACAACTATTATAAAAAAATGTATTGAACATTGCTTAATATTTTAAGTATTTAGATGTGATGTTTTTACTTACTAACAATATGAGACAAATAAAACCGTATTCAACTTTGTACATTTTTATTTTTCATAAGAATTTCACTAAGTAACATTTAATTTCCTGACCAAACTGTGAATGAGCGAAAAAATTTGTTTGAATACACAGTTGCATTTAAAGGAATATAGAATGTAATAACTATTAAATTGTAGTATTTTTTCAAAGCACGAACTGTGTCAATTTCTTTTTCCGAGAGCAGTTCCGTATAAACCGTACACTATAAAATCCATATAAATATTTGTTTAATGTTAATCTTTTTCATCAAGTTATTAATAATAATAATATGCTCTCAGGGCACCTTGTTGCGTGTTGTTGGGGATGAGCGACCTCGCGTACCTGAATGTTCCCGGGGAAAGTCCATGTCTTCATTTCCGGCTTGCCTTAACTGGCTGGCTGGAGTGAAGCTTGATGAGGACAAGACCCCCACCTCTTGCTTGCCATAGCATAGTGTTGAGTCGCCAGAGATTTTAGCTCGAAGGGTGGTTTCGAAGCATAAGTTGCGAGCGGGCACATAGGGAAGGTAGAGAGCCCGTGATTTTTGCTTAAAGTCCAGCGACGACTCTCCACCCTTAGCTGCTCATGATATGCTATCCTCCCGTCCTATCCTTGCAGTGACTAATTTAGGCGCTCATAGAGTGAGAGGGCGAGTCACCGCCTAATTATATAGTGCAGTCATGGGCAGGCTGTGTCTAGTGTCTCACACAACCTTAAATTCTCTGACCTGTGTCCTGGATCTGTCCCCACGTAAACCTTCCAAAATATCGTGTATTATCTTTCTAGTGATACCCGCGAATTATTGAGAGATACATTATAATAATATAATAATCTTCTGTAGTATGAAGTGTTAGAGGTGTAGAAATTTATTTTAATTAGGTATTTAATTGGAAGAACTCTAAAATCTCATTGAAATATTTTAGTATCTAATATTTATTTATGCTATTGTTGCCAAAACACATTGCTTTCATGATAAAAATAATCAACTTTCCTTTTTGATTGCTCCGCTTTTATGCTCGCTCAACGACCATGAAGTCGTGAGTGTATAACATTATTGTCCCTTTGTAAATAGTGTTATATATATTTTAATTTTATAGTAACGATGGGGTTTAATATTTTGCATATGCAATTATAGATTTAGTTATCGTATTCATAAAAAAAGAGATCACGCCAAACCAATTAAAACAATATAAGTGAGTTCTAAAACCAAAAGAAGGAGGTTCTTTAATATTTTTATTTTTATTTTACATTCTTATTTTAAATATTAGGGGTTGCCACGCGTATGTTTCAATACTTCTAGGTATATTATCATATTATGTAAATGATAAAACGTGATATGATATTACGTAGAAAAATTGTATGTTTCTGCTACTTCTCATGTTGTGAGAGATTGCTTTGATACGAAACATAGTAGAATTCTATTATTTCACGCCGGTCTTCTATGGAGGTGTGGTATTTAATGCGAACAGGCCCAATTCGTAACGTAGCGTTTTCGACCACCACATAAATTTTATATGTTCATGCTATTATCCAGAGTTCTACCTGCTTGTTGATTTTGGGAGATATGACATTTTAATATTTGTCGTGATAGGTTACTATGCTCAAGTCAAGTGTCGATTACACTTTCAGACAGTTTTCATTCTAAATTCAGAATGTTGATTTCTGGCTACTTTCTGGCTGCCTGAATAATTAAGAAGCCTAATAAAAAAACCTAAAACTTCTGCAGCTTGGTTATAATAAACAGCGAAAGATTATTCAAGGCAATGATTTAAAGAACTTTATATTATTAAATCGTACTATGAAATTTCCATGAATTTCCTTTTGCCACAAATTACAACAATCTTTTTTTTTTACTTTTGCGCAAATTAGGTATTCTTTATAGTATAAAAAACAAACTCGAATCTAACCGTATGCAATTTTTTTTTTTAATCTTTAAGAAAATGTACCTATACATAAATAGACAGACAGAAAATACTGCTTATATTTTGCGAAAGCATAATTTATTATAAGTACAGAACAGCAGGAACGTGAATAGGTTATTTTATTTATATGTTTTACCTATTTAAAAAGGGTTGAGCCAAGAGATATTATAGTACTGTTGTACTTCTTCTTAATCTGTGGAGCCGGTCGAGTCTACTTCGATTATTATTGAACGTGATTTGTACTGTAACTTTTTGGTTACTCTATTGTCAATTGACATTTGTATTTTGTCATTGATTTGGTTCTGGCCCATCAGGGTTTATTAATGAGTGTGCTCCTTTCTAAATAATTAATTTATTTTTATTTTTTTGTTTCAACTTATAATGATTGAAGGCAAGGCAAATGTAAGTAGTAATTTATAGAAATTACAATGTTTTATTGATTCTGTCACTGTCATATAACCTATATTATGTTTTAGGAATTACCCGACTTTCAGGTCTTTCGAACAGTTATAAAATACTGTTTGTTCATTATCATCGTCCCTGTGGTTTCTTTCTTCCTTGTAAAGAGTTTACTATTCGATGGCTTGCTACGTTTAGAGCCAATTACAAGTAGCGTTTACTCTGCTGTCGTCGCTGTAGTTGTTCTACATATCACACTGGGCCTATACATATACAGAGCATATAGTGAGGCCGAAAAAGCTCCAACTAAGCCTGTTAAAAAGGATTAGTAACTCGAAGTCATCTTATATTACCACAAAGCTTGCAACATGGACAGTCTATACATGAAAGGAGATTTATTACAACTGCACACAAAAGATTCTGAAGTGGTAGAAGGGCGATTTTACAACATCACAACTGACAAATCTAAAATATCACTTTACAATGTGAAGGAATTGCCTTTAAATGATAAGAGTGAAGGTATATGCCACTATTATGATTCCGAGATAAGGAATATTGTAAAGCTGCAAGAAGTAAATGAACAAACATTTTTGAAAATATCTCAGAAGGAATGTGAAGAAATTTTGAAAGTTTCTAAAAAATATGTGTATATCAACCAAGTTGACAGCACTTTTCATGAGGCAATGGATGTACTAAAGCAGTATAGCTATATAGCTTTGAGTACTGATGGTGCACACATGGGAAGAAAATGTAAAATGCCATTTTTAGTGCTTTCAACTCCAGAAGAGATTTACATATTTGACATTCAAGTTATGCAATATCACGCCTTTGATGCTGGCTTAAAGAAGATACTTGAAGATGAAAGTATTAAAAAGATTGTCCATGATTGCAGAAAATTGTCTGACTGCTTATACCATAAACATAATATTAAGATTAAATCCATTTTTGACACTCAGGTTAGTACAAGCAGTCTAAACAGTCTTATAAACAAAATTTATCTAAAACTATGTCAGTTATGTGTATTTGTTATTATTATTACAGTATGTTATTGTTATTACATTTACAGGTTGGTGACCTTATTATCTCAAAGAATAAAACAGGTAGAGTTCCTGATAATGTAAAAACTTTAGCACAATGTCTCAATACTCACCTTGGCCTAAAATTGAATACTATTGATGAAAAGGTATTTATGATTAAGTGATTTTTCATTGTAATCAGAAATCGCTTATATATATATTTTTTTTTTTGATGAAATCTTTGAAATTCAGAGTGTTATACATTGAACCTATTTCAAATATCTATTTTTTGTAGATGGATATAGTGCAGTGCACTGAGCGACCCCTTTCTTCAAATATAAAAGAAAGCCTGGCTAAAAACATTGCATTCCTGCACCGTCTTTCTGAAGTTATAAACCAAGAAATGATGTTACCATTTGTAAGAGGTGTTGAATGTTTCATAGAAAGTGTGAGGTCATGTGATGATTTCAAAGCATGGGAGTTGTGTGGAAAATACAACCAGATACCAAAGGATTTCCAGAGTGCAATTGAGTATTAACAAAATTCATTCCGACTTTTGAGTAATAAATGTTAGAATTAGGATATGATTTTATTACTTTGCCAATTTTATTTATTATTATATTGTAGCTTATTTATTGCAAAGATGGTGTTGATACAAAATATGTTATTGTGAATATCAATATTTTTACAATTTAATGGAGAAGTATGTATAGGCACCTATGCCTCAAGGCATGACATAATCACTTTGATAGGCTTTTTAAGTTCTAAAAGATAGCCTACTGTATTAATCATGTCAAAAAATTAAACATGTGTTATGCTGACTGTGATTGTCGCATGTGTCTACTAGCTTTGCAAATGATAGATTGCTTTTAAATTTAATTGCAAATACATATGTATATTTTTCGATTTTACGATATATTATATTAAGATGCTAGTAATAATGTGAATGATAAAAAATGTTATAAAAAGCGATCTACGTAACAATAGACATTAAGGACTTGTTCCCAAAAAATACAGGTATTGAAACATGCCCATGATATTGCATAAAGAGTGACAAAATAAAACATACAACTTGCATAAGTATGTAAAATGTGTTAAAATCAAATGGTTAATTTTTTTCTGAGGTTATTCATTTTATACTTTACCTACTTTGAAAAACAATTATTTTAATATTGGCTGAAAATTACATGACTTAAGCACAATTTCATAAATTTTAAGTATAAAGGTAACAAGATAATCATTTTTACGACATCAAATTAAGCGTAAGATGCTTTTGTCGGTAATGGGTATGCATTCTTAAGTAATTAATCACACACCTTCACTATGTATGGTTATATTGCTTCAATAATAATAATTAAAATCTTTGTGCGTGTGTGATTGTCTTGTCGGTATTCATTATTAAAATGGGAAAGTTTCAAACAAATGTGTAAACTTGCTTTGGGGCTTAACTGCTACTTGTGTAGAAGTTTAAACAATTCTTAATCATATACTCCTACGCATTTAACACATAAAATAATGGAATGTAATATAACAATTTTAATGTAAATTTTTCGAACCTGGTTTTTGAGAGGCACAAGTAATCCAATCCAGGATCAAAAATTCTGAAATGACTGATAATGAGCAATAAAAAGCTCAGGATAAGTAAATAAAAATTGACATTTATTGCACTATTAAAGTTAATCTTTAGCCACCACTGTATTTTACAGTAATACAGTATTTATAAAACTGAGCACAGTTTGCCCAGTATTACATTTCACATTTAGAAAGCATAGAAAAATGCTCATATCTTTAAGTATAAGGAGAAAGTTGTGTCTAAAGATATTTTGCGAGGTTCTTTACAGAATTGGTATAAAAAGTGTAGCTTAAGTTGACTAAGCTTTTGTGAACTTGCTTCAATAAAAATTTGTGCTTATTGTGTTGTTTCAGTGTTGAAAAAAACGCAATTCGAACTTCAAAGTCTCAAGAAAATATATTATTAAATATAAACATAATTTACACTTTGCTTAAAAATAGATTTGGATAAAAAGCTAATCCTTCAATAGATTCGTCCCTGCAGGCCAATCCAAGTCTTTCTGTAGTAAAGAGACGTTCACGGGCTAAAAGGACGGATACATTTGCGATTTGCGATAGTTTAATAGGAGTAAGTGAGCCACTTTCTTCAAGCTGAAAATTAAGATTATAATATTAATCACTAGCAAATGGTCTCAACTTGGGACGGCTGGACATCAGTGACAAAGTAGCATTTTTAAACTAGGTCCAGTGCTTTCTGAGCTAAAATCAATAAAATTATTATAGATACATAGATTATAAACATTTATGATCTAAAAGATGGTTTTGGGTATATTTTTATTTGTTGGTGGTGGTTTAAAACAATTAATGGTTGTTTGGATTTTCATGTGTTTGTGTGAAACAATATAGTTTTATACACACAAACATGGTTATGTCATTAAATGTATCATTCATATCATTCATATATCATTATTCAATCTGAGATAATACATAAGTCTACATTTTTATCTTAATAGTATCTATTCTTCAAAAAGGTTAAAAGCAAGTGAAAAAACAATTATAATTAGTACAACAATGCAGTTTGCATTGTGGTACTTATTATCAGAAACAATTGGTTTTCAATTATGGATTTTTATAATAATTACCAATTGACTAGTAGCTTTAGCAACTTCTTCATCCCTGTTATTATTTAACTGAAGGACACATGCTCCACTTGGAAACTTGCGGAGAGACATTGGTGCATCAATATTTGGGAGTAACCTAAAACATGGCCAATTTAAAGAAAAATGTGTTGTTATAAAAAAAAAAAAATTGTGGTTATTACATTTTACATTGATTTGACAAGGTTGGATTAGGAAAAGGTGCTGAATTGACATTTAATACTATAAACCATATAATGAAGAGAGGTGGTAGTACTCTAGTGGATCTCTGAACAGGTGCTTCAGGAACCAATAGATCATATTGTCATTATTTAATTAAGATTCAATTATAATTAATTAACTGATCTGAAGTTATACTCAAGGTAACAGCTGCTATGGTTCCAATTTCAATTAAATTTTGATGATTGAGCAATGGTGAGGCAAACATTTAATAAATTTTTGACCTATTTAGATCATCGCCTTTATCATGACTGCTCTAATCAGTGAAGGAAACCACATTGAGGAAAACAGAATGTCAATGAAAAAAAAAATATTAATAATGTGTGACAGCTATGAGCTATAACATAAACCCTTAGGAACATGTCGGGCTAATGATGTTCATAATGTGCATAATTAGGGTGGGCAGAGATGGATTAAGAGGTTCAGAAATCCATCTATCTATCTATCTATCTCTATCTATATATATAATTTCACAATCTGGATAAGGGTAACTTCATCTTAATTTATATACAAATGTATAAAGTTCCTTACTTGCAAGCATTTAGTAAATCTTCTGGGGATATTAGTTCCAAACCCCTTGCTCTATTCACGCGGCACCAAACATCAGCAAGGGACATTATGCCTCCACATTCCTGGATACACAAAATAGTATTCTTGATTGAAACACAAAATGAAGTAAACACTTTATTAAATTAAAAAAAAAATGATACAAATTGAGAGCCTTTAGATATTCTAGGAAATTATGTCAAAGTTGAGAAAATGCAATAAACTTAAATAAGTTGGTAAGTGGTAAGATAGCATTCAGATCATTGAAATACAATGCCACTAGTGAGACATCTCTTTGAAAAAAAAGGAAAATGTATACCATCAAAGCAGCGACCATCATATCAGATATTTGTTGTGCAAGCCCCATATAATACTCGGAATCAGATCTAAATGCATCTCTGGTAACTGGATCATCTATTCCAAGGCTCATTAAATATGATTTGAACCTTACTGTATCATCTTCTGATATGTCACCTTGTTTTTCCTGTAACATACAAGAATAATATAGAACAAATATAAAAATTTATTAATAAAAAAATGTTATAATATATACTTTATAATTTCCATAATATACAACAGAGATGCATATATAAGTTAATTTAATCTGCTGTTTTCTTTTTTGAACTAGCAAGAAAAGCAAATTTTTTATTTCAGTAATAACACTAGATGTGTTGAAGAATTAAATGTATATTTACCCTGATTTTAGTAGATATTGTTTTGGAAATAGACACCATATCTTTAGCTTTTTCCATTAACTTTGTTAAATCTTTAAAAGCAACACTGATACTTTCATCAGTTGCTTTGTGTTGTTCTTCAATGCTTCTTTCAATTCCAACTATTCCTGATCGAATTTTAGAGTTGATTGGGTTTATGGATGGCCTTGGGCTCATATTAGGGCTGCTGAAAGCATTTGTTTCTATTGGATGCCTTTCCCATAACTTGGCAGCTACAGCATCACTCAAAGCTTTATAAAAAGCAGCATCTATACCATCTTTGAATGAAAGTTTAATAAAGTGGTAAGTGCTTATAACAGCTGGGCCAGGTCTCTTACCTGGAAACCATTAAATATTTATAAAATTTTATTTGCATTATAATAATAAAGTTATTATATTTGGAAATATGTAGTTGGCATGTATCAATAGAAACACATATTTCTTCTGTAAGAACAGCAAGTTAAATACCTGGTAGGGCAGGTCCCAAATGTAATATTATGCGTTTAGGACCACCCAGGCCAAAAACACCACCATTCTCTTCTTCCAAACAGAAAACATAGTACAAATAGAGGGATAAACAAATAAGCCCTTTTGGTATGTCTCCCGGCTTTCCCCACAGCAGCCTGTGAGACGTGAGCACTACCTCACCATCTACATATTGAGTCTGTAAGAGTGATATGAAAATTATCCACGATACATACAATATTATATTTTTAAACAAGTTCAACACCACTTACCTTATCGTCGCCATCATACAACTTTACGTTTTTATCGCGTTTTATGTAATTTTCACCGTCAAATAAACGCGCCTCCATGTATTCAAATCTATCCATTTTGAAGAACCAACATTTATATTATTTTTATAACAATATTTCTAAAATGGAAACCAATGATTTATGAATGTTTCACTAGCAAATTTTATAGGAGCTTATAAAATAGTTTAATAGTAAATGATAAATGAAAAAGTAGGAAATCAATATTTTTTTAATGTAATGAGAATTAAGAATAAAATAAAAATTTACTTTGTTGAGCAATTTTGACAGTGACAGAGTATTGTGACCACAGAGTAGAGTACAAGTTTAATTATTATGGCTTTTGTTGAATAATGTAAATATAACATGTTCTCTATCTTTTCGATACTCTTACGCTCACACAAACATGTAGTAATATTGAAATACTCCTAGACTTGAACAGAACAAATCTTCTTCTTCTTTTTCTCTAGAGGCAATAATTCTCGATTCCACCGAAGGCGGAACCAAAATAGTACATCTATTTTGGCTCCGGAGGAAATGGATTTTTTTTTTATTTGGATTAGAAAATTTCATTGTGAATAGGTGTGAATTGACTGCACACTTAAATTATTTCTTCAATCATAAATGACAACTCGATACATAAGGCCGTAAACCAGTCTAAATCTGTCTTGGATCCAATCTGATACTTGGATGGACTTTTTGATCGAACTTTTGTGAAGTCATCATTTATTCATGCAATAATGTCGTATTTGTATAACTGTTTTTTTCTTTCAACTCAAATTTGTGTTACTTTAATAAAATAAACAGTCGTTCAATGAAGAAATTTTACACAGTTCAATCGACGGAGTTAAAGGGCGCGACGTGGGAAGAGTGAACCTAGGTCTCAGACGTCATATTGTTTACAGTTTAAGATGCTTTTAAGGATATGCCACGTGTATGTTTTTATGTTTGATAGATGATACGTATTTAATGTATCTAATATATAAAATTCTCATGTCACAGTTTTCGTTGCCATACTCCTCCGAAACAGCTTGACCGATTTTGATGAAAATTTTGTGCTTATCCAGTATCTATGAGAATCGGCAAACATCTGTTTTTCATACCCCTAAATGATAAGAGTAAGGCAGAAAAGCGTTTGCCGGGTGCAGCTAGTTTATGTATAAAAATGGTATGTACTACTTCTGCAGAGAGAGATTGCAAATCGTCATTTCATGTAGCCAAATTTTGTTCATATTAACCCTTCTTAACTATAACTATAACCCTTCTTTGGTGACGAGACTCTATCAGTACACAGCGCTATCAAATTTTTCCGTGTCATCGAAAATTGCTTTGCAAATTATTAAAGACTTATACCTACTTATCTATTTAAACACATAACAATCATTGCCAAGTGAATAATTTGAAATGAGTCGATATGTATTGATTAAAATATATTCCTGTTACATAAATAGTTTCTAGACTTGTGCTTTTTAAACATGTGTCAAAATATTTGATGTTCACGAAGAATGACATACAAGATCGCTGAAATATCAATTTCGTAAATGACATTGACAAATTGTAACCCATAGGGAAATCTTACGAGTTTCGACTTTCGGTACTTTTATTGTACGGTGTACCGCCTGTCGCCACAATATTGCCACCTGGTGAACGTGTAGCTTCGGTGAGCCAACCGCAAAGTGAAATGAAAGGAATTGCAAAGGTTAACCTACAATCATTTCTGTATTAGTCTCGAGACAATCATTTTCGCCAGATACGTAGCATTCGGTAGTGTTAGGATTTATTTTGTCAGCATTATATATTTGGTGGATTTATAGACATGGCAGAATTGCAAAATTCATTGTTACAGCAGATTAAAGAACAGGGTGATCTTGTTCGAAAATTAAAAGCAGCCAAAGAAGCGAATGAGAAGGTAAATAAAAATTTTTAATCCTCGATTTAATGCATAGGTTAAATTTATAACACATTGCATCATCAACTTCAACCATTGTTTTATATTGTAGGTTAATACAGAAAGTAAAATATTTCAAGATCTTGATGAAATTGACAGACACCTATCCCAATATAGCTATGTTAGTGGATATATGCCCAGTAAATATGATATAGAACTGATAAAAACTTTAAATAGTGACATAAATTTCTATAAATATAAATATTTAAAAAGATGGTGGTACCATATGCGGAGTTTCAGTGACTCTGAGATAGAATTATTTTCTGAAGCCTGTCCATCAGTAAATGTTATTAAAATGTTGAGGGGTTGTAGAAAAAGCTATGATGAACAGGTGTGTTTTTGAAAAATATGTTGCACAAGTAGTATAGATTTGTTTTGATGTTTGTGATTAATCTAATTAAATTTGAGCCTCTACATATGGTTTTTTCGTTGCCACAATATATTTGTTTAGTAACAATTTTTTTTCTTGTCTTTTCCGGTAATAAAAACATCAGTGGTGACGAGGAATCATATTGGAGCAACTTGTAAAGTATTGATTAGAGAAGCATGTTTCACAAAGCGTTCAGATTTGTAGATTCGAGACATTATGCAACAGCACTATTGTGCTTCACAAAAAATATTGCAACAACTTCCTCTTGCAAGGTATTGGTTATATTGAGCTATTATAGAGAAATGTAGGACTTAGATGCTTTTTGTTGTAGTATTTTTCTAATATTTTCATATTTGTGAAAATAATTTTGTCTTTAATTACAGATACAAGACGAAGTTGCGAAATTATTGGCACTTAAAGCTCAGTTGAGTCCTGAAGATGCTGCTCCTCAAAAATTTACTCTTAAAACTCCAAAAGGCACAAGAGATTATAATTCCCAACAGATGACAATAAGGAATAATGTTTTGCAGAAAATCACAACTGTATTCAAAAAACATGGTGCAGAATGTATTGACACACCAGTTTTTGAATTAAAGGTATTTTTATTAAGAAAATAAAATAGTTAAAAGCATTCTTGTTCATATCCATTTTTATTATGATTTATTTAATTATGCCTTAAATAACTAAGAGAAAAAAAGGTTCACTTTGCAGGCTTTTATTAACAATTATTTCAATTTATTCTTGATGTTAATTAAAATTGATAAATGCATTTAATAAATATGGCTTTTTTTGTGAATATTGCTATTGTTACTGTTGTGGATTATTGAGTTCATTAATGATGTTAACAAATATATCTTTGATAAATGGACTCATTATATTATTTGATATCCTCTTTGTACATGACTGAATTATTTACAGGAAGTTTTAACTGGAAAATATGGTGAAGATTCCAAATTAATCTACGACTTAAAAGATCAAGGTGGTGAAATCCTTTCACTAAGATATGACCTGACTGTGCCTCTTGCCCGTTATTTGGCCATGAATAAAATTTCAAATTTGAAAAGGTATCACATTGCTAAAGTGTATAGAAGAGATAATCCTGCTATGACAAGGGGGAGATACAGAGAATTTTATCAATGTGTAAGTTATTTTTTTGTAATAATCCAAATTAGATGTGATACAAAATAAAATTGCATGTATGTATACCATGCTATGGAACATCTATCATGTTTGTAATAATAGGAAAAGTGCTTTTAATTAATTATATTAATAAAATAATTGTAAGTGAATAGATAAAAATGTAATAACTTTGTTTTGGGTATGTTTAAAATTTTTCATATATTACTCTGTAATTAGAGAGTATATCCAGATTCTTATTTTAGGAAATTATTTGTATGTGAATAAGTTGTTTATTCGTTACAACTACCCATTTATATATAATTTTTGTTGAGTTTAACGATAATCTTTTTGTCAATTGTAATGCACTATTTAACATGGTTCATTCCAAGTGCCTTATTTGAGGGTAAAAGATAAAAAAAAATAAAAAATTTTTAAAGGATTTCGACATTGCCGGCCAGTATGATCCCATGATAGCTGATGCGGAATGCCTGAAAGTTGTCACGGAGATCCTGGACGCCCTTGACATTGGCAAATACATACTGAAGGTGAACCACAGAAGATTGCTCGATGGAATGTTCGAGGCGTGCGGCGTTCCCGCAGACAAGTTCCGGTCTACTTGCTCCACTGTTGATAAACTAGATAAGGTGACTAATTATGTAATTGCCGAGATGTATTGGTATAGTGAGAGTAAATGTTAATTTTATTACACTATCACATGCTGTGATGCCAGGCGATGGGGAACCAGTTCTTGTATCTGGTATAAATTGTTACAAACACTTTATACTTTGTTATATAGTTTGCAAGAATTTGCAGTGTTTTGTTGTTTATTATTTAATGATGCATGAGGTGGGTTTAATACTTTCTATAATAATTGATTAGTGAAATTACACTGTTACATGTAGTGCATTTTTAATAGGGATTTGTATTCAAATTGTTCAGTCAGCCTGAATCTCAATAGTTAATAAAATTTAATTATCTATTACGAAATTTTAAGATACAATGATTCAAACATACTTCCTAAGAATTTGAGTACTGTTTCTATGTTTATGATGCTGTATCTAAACTTAATATTATAAATAGGAAACATTGCGTTTGTGTGTATGTTTGTTATGTTTTCACGCAAAATCTTTTGAACCAGTTTCAAAAATTCTATCAAAACAGCTTCTGAGCAAGTGTGGCAATATGTTATACTAGCTGCGCCCCGCGGTTTCACCCGCGTAAGTCCGTATCCCGTAGGAATATCGGGATAAAAAAAAATAGTTGCCTATATGTTATTCCAGTTGTCCAGCTGTCTACGTAGCAAATTTCATTGCATTCGGTTCAGTAGTTTTTGCGTGAAAGAGTAAGAAACACACACACATCCTTACAAACTTTCGGATTTATAATATTAGTGAGAAGGAAGTAGGATAGTAGGAAAGTAGGACAGGACAGGATATTTAACATGTTTTCATAATGAAATTATTTTTTCAATTTCTTCAGTTACCGTGGGATGAAGTAAGAACTGAAATGATAAACGAAAAAGGTGTAACACCAGAAGCAGCAGATAGAATCGGGGAGTATGTTCGTCTGAATGGTGGTTCAGAACTAGCCCAAAAACTCCTTGAAGACGAGAAGCTTTCTAAATCGAAAAGTGCAGTGGAAGGATTGGAAGGGCTGAAATTGTTATTGCATTATTGCGAACTGCTAGGAATTCAGGATAAAATTCTGTTTGATTTGAGTCTCGCTAGAGGATTAGATTACTATACTGGTGTGATCTATGAAGCTGTTTTGACACGTAAGTAACATAATGAAAAAAAATATTTATATGGGTTCTTATAGCTTTATCAGCTTAGCGGGTCATTTCATATAAAACAGTATTTGTTTATATCCGTTTAATTCATTTATGGATATTTTTTTACAAGAATACTAATTAGCTGAGTAAACAATTGAAACTCATTAATCAATATAATTTGAAGTTATTAGTATAATGTTAATTAAGATACTAAGAATTTATTAATAAGAAGTTATCGTATTATTAATAAGAAGTTATTTTATTTTCAGAGCCAATCAAAATAGGCAACGAAGAACAAGCGATAGGTTCCATCGCGGGCGGCGGAAGATACGACAATCTTGTAGGAATGTTTGATTCAAAGCATAAACAGGTAATTTGTCACTTATTATTTTTTCTCTATACTTCTTTAAAGAATCTAAAATAGACATATATTTTTTATACTCAGTTTTAATAATCAATAGTGCACAATGTATTGTGGCTTGTAATTGTTAAAACTAACGAAGATTTTGAGGAAAAATCTAGATAAGAAATCAAAATTCGAATTGATTTTAGTTTTAGGGGGCCTCCATAAATTGCGTTAGGTGATTTTTTTTAATTTTGTTTTTTTTTTGTTTCAATCAGAAAAAAATGCGTTATATGTGCCGATATCCTCCTATTTCCAACATAAGATTACATGAGTTTTGAGTTAACCCCCTCCCCCCTTAAACATCTCACATAATTTCCTCCTCTCCTCTATCTAATTTGTCTCTGTACGTCTGGTTGTCTGGATGAAATCGCTATATAGCGATAAGGCCGCCATTTGCTTATAATGTAACTTTATTAAGTTTTTTGTAGTTTTATTAAGAGCAATAAAGAATAAATAAATAAATAATTTATGGACGCCCTCTAACGTGTTGCAGAAATGATACAAAAGTTAACAATCATGAAACTCTTTACCCAGGTACCGTGCGTCGGAGTGAGTATAGGCGTGGAGCGCGTGTTCTCAGTGCTGGAGGCGAAGCTGGCCGCGGGCGACATCAGCGTGCGCACCAGCGACATTGACGTGTACGTCGCGTCCGCGCAGAAGAACTTCCTCGATGAGCGGCTCAAGATATGCGCGGAGTTGTGGAACGCGGGTATTAAGGTATACATATGCTTGCTAACATCCTTCCTACTATATATTATATAATTTAAATTAATATTAGGAATGCGAAAGTTTGTAAGGTAGTGCGTGTGTGTTTGTTGCTCTTTCACGCAAAAACTACTGAACCGATTGCAATAAAATTTGGTACGTAAGCAGCTGGACAACTGGAATAACATATAGGCAACTTTTTATCCCGATATTTCTACGGTATACCGACTTAAGCGGGTGGAACCGCGGGGCGCAGCTAGTAAGTACTAAACCCGTCTTCAAGTTGTCAGAACTAGAGCCAATTTAAATGGCACCACATGGAGGGCATCGGCTTTCAAATACAAAGCATCAACCAGTAACAAGTTATGAGGTAGCAAACAAAAAAAAAACAGTCAAATTTATATTTTTGAAAAAAGTTGAAAACAGGTTATGTTATATTTAATTATTAAATAATGTGTCAAACATTGGAGCTTATAGAATCATTCCTCTATTGCCCGCGGCGGTTTTATCAAACAGTTGTCACATCTTGAATATACAGCCTTACATTTTTTTAGTATACAGCCGTAAAAGTAGCTAATTATTATATTCATAATATTGTTAAGGAAGTAATGATTGTATTGATAGTAGTTTAAAAATACAATAACGACTCTAATCCAAATAATTATTTTCAGACTGAACAGTCCTACAAGAAGAACCCGAAGATGCTCAACCAATTGCAGCACTGTGAAGAAAATGGCATACCCTTTGCAGTTGTGCTTGGCGAATCAGAATTAAAGCGGGGTGTTGTGAAAATCCGTAATATCACTACAAGGGAGGAAAATGAAGTGCCTAGAGAGAGCCTAGTTGATGAGTTACGGACTCGTATCGTTAAACTAGGCCTCAAAGAAATGAATGGGCCAGTTGCATAACCAGTGTTATGGTTAATCTGCTAGGATGGAAAGGTGATGGAAGAAATATTATATCCTAAAGGTGTGAAATGGTTCAGGGACATCGAGCTCAAAAATTCATTTTGGTGCGAGTGTGTGGCTCATACATTCGAGTTCAAGGATAAGTGTCATAAGGTCTGAATACTTTTAGAGTCCAAGTCCAAACTGTGTGATGTTAATGTGTTGTTCATATATTCGAAATCAAGGTAAAAGTACGATAGCTAGTTTTCACTGGAGGCAACGTAGTGCATTTTGTTCTCGTATTTTCGGCAGGTATGTTGTTTACCTGGTTATAACGAAATGGTCCTTCGAGCCGGACAAACGATTTTATGTATACGTATTATTTAACTTTCAGAATTGATAGAAGCATTGAAAATGATTTAGGATTTTGACGATTATTTTAATCACCTTGCAATACTAGTAGATGTAGTGTTCCATCTTTAGAAAATTGTGTTGTACAAATTTTTCACTTTATTTAATGTTTTTTTTTTGTTTAGATGAATCAGTTGTAAAGTGACGTTACTAATTTATTTATATACACTTAGCTTTACGCAAATTTAAAAAATTGTAATAATATTAATACAATAAGAATTTCCAAACAAAGTTTATAGGGTTTGAGTTTTTAATAAGCAATAATTTTTGCATTTTTTGAGCGGATTTGTCAAGAATTTTTTTGTATACGATGTAAAGCATTTTGTCAGGTATGTTTTTAAAATTGTTGGTAATAAGTTTGTATACTTCCTTGTGAGGAATAATATAAATGATCACCATTAATTAAAAATATGTTTTTGTGATCTTAAGTGAACTTGTGTTAATATTCAACTTGCAATGTATTAAAATTTTTGTTAAAAGCAATATTAGTTTATGGTCATAAATTTTAATGAGTAAAATATCAGAATGATAAAGTTACTGTGCTTGATCTTTTTACCTCGTTCATAGTTATGTGTTTATTTTAATGAAATATACGAATAATTATAAAGTACCAATAAGAAAATTAAAACGTTTTCCATTTCTAATATTATTGTTTTTATTTAAAATGGTGCAGAGTGTAATGTGTGTGAATGTACACCCTTGAATTAAATTTTATTTTTCACTCAGTTGGTTTAAGAGGAAACAATGGATAAACTAATAATTAAGTATGAGGATTAATAATTCGACTCTATCTGTGACTAAGTGTGTCGTCATCACGATAACGTTATACAGTATTATATCTTCACATAAACGGAGGCTGAGGTGCGTATATGCCCCTTGGCTATACACTGGTACACAACTTCTGTTCTGCCAATGTGAGATTTAACGCTGTGATTATTTGGTACGTGGGAAGTAGTGCAATTTGTAAACAAAATTTTGAAATAAACCCAAGTACCTACTAAATACGGTAGACTGTGTTTGCTATTAGTATATTATTATACTTTATTTACCAACTAATTTCATGATTTGATTTGATTTTATGTGCCTGCGTTTGCCTGCGCCTTTTCATGCATTAAAGTTAAATACATGTTATTATAAATATAAACCTTCCTCTTGAATCGCTCTATCTATTAAAAAAACCTCATCAAAATCTATTGTGAAGTTTAGATTTAGATTTAGGTTATCGACTGGAAAGAAGGAATGGACTGGGACGGGTGAGGAAAAGGAAACGGGCCTCCGGCTCCCCCACTACGAAACAAAGTGGCATGCCACTATTTCACGCCGGTTTTCTGTGGGGATGTGGTATTTAATTGTGGCAAAATTTAAACGTCTTTAAAAATTTATTAAGAAATCATTATTTATCTCACTCGTAATTATTGCGTACTGCAACTATAATATCCTACTATGTAAGTATATATATGTATGTAAGTCTATTTAGTTATGTTTATCTATTTATATATGTATGTACCTATATTATAAATATGTATATGTTATGCTTGTATTTATTAATATGTATATGTTATTATTATTATTAAGTCTTTTATTTTATTATTGTTTTTATCCGCGTTTCGTTATTGCCTTATTTTTGCTTACCCATTTTTATTTTTATATTGCTTTGTTGTTAGGGTTGCCTGGTAGAGATCGCTACCTAGAGATAAGGCCGCCCTTTGCGAATTTAATTTAAGTTTTTTTTGTACGACTGCTTATTTTTGAATTTTTTACGCAATAAAGAATTTTCATTCATTCATTCATACTTCCCCAGTGGGAGCTGGCCCAATTCGTGACGAAGCGTGCTCGACTCCCACAATGAAAAGCGACTTAGCTTTATACTATGGAGTGATTCGTTACAATTTGACATATCACTAAAAAGAATAGAAAACTTCAAAAATTTTATCACCGCTTACAGACTTTAAATAGATATTATCGATTTATTGAATATTGAGTCTTTACTCTATATATGTATACTAACTGTATGCCTCGGCTCCGCTCGGATAGACGTTTATCGTAAATGAAATAACATAAAGCATCTTATATTTTAAGTTGGATGAAACATGGTGTGCAAATTTGATTAAATCGGTTAAGTAGGAGTCCATCGCGGAACAAACGGAGTGACACGTAATTTATATATATTAAGATTAACATGTTCAACATTACTTATTTAAAATTCATAATTATATAAAGTAGTACCTACAATAGCGATTGACCTCCATGTCGCACGGACCACGGTGCTCTAGCTCCACTGTAAATCGTCATGTCACGGTCAAAGTAACCATGTTATTCTTTTTGGGTACTCATTGTACCCTCTACGCAGGGAGCTTCCTGTTATTGTACCCTAATAGCCGCGAAATTTAACATAGTTGGAATCACTATAAATGAACTTACGCAACACAAATTCCATTTACAACAGAATTTGAACTCAAAGAAGATACATTAAATGTTTTGACTGTAAATAAGTAATGAAATGGTGCGTTGGTGCAAAAAACGTTTAACATTATTTTTTTGTGTTATCTTGGTGACATCGAGGGTGAGCGCATCGGTGCTCAAAGATGCCTTAGAAGAACATTCGAAAGACCTATCGCATAATGAAGGTGCTGAATTAGTGAAACTGGAAAAACAGAAGGGCGAAAAAAATCATCACATTGAGAGTAATGTAAATGACAATCACTCCAATCAACATTCCAAAACCACTGATGATCTAAAATATTTGAAAAAAGATCACGATACAAAATCAGAATCAGAAAGTGATGAATATGGTGGATCAAACGTCAAGCAAGATCAAGCCGAAGACAGCCATACGAATGGATATAAACGAGGTCACAAAAAAGGGCATCATAAGCAAGGTTTTCAAAATTCATACCATAAAGATGAGTCTTCTAACAAAAGCACTTATTTTGATGATTTCAATGATGAAGGTGATCAATCCGCCTATAATAAAAAATTAAACAGTTACGATAACCGTGATGGTAGGAACTATAAAGGCTCTCACAATAACGGACACGAATATCTCCGCGATCATTATAGAGGCGGAGGTCATAGCCGACACGCCGATGTGGGCGAAAAAAGAATAGGTCATCAGGACTATGGAAAAAATCACTATTTACAAGACTTGGAAAACTACAATAAACATCACAAGGGTCGCAGCTATTACGACAGGGGTAATGCTCATGATCGTCACGAATACAAAGAGCCGCACGTGTATCACGCTCCACCACCACACCACGATCCTGGTTGGGACTGGAATCAATGGCAGGACAAAAGGGACTGGGCAGAGCCTGGTTGGGATGAACGTCGCGAATGGGACAGGAAATCTGACTGGGGTCGAGATTATGGCGGTCCTGGTTACTACGATGATCGCGGTATACGACACGATGGCGGTTACGGTCATGGTCCTTACCATGGCTATGGTTATCGATATGGAGAGTCCCGTTCTTCTCCAGTAGCTGAGATTCCCGCAGAAGTTCCTGCTAATGCACCTGTGGTTGCTCACAGGAAGCAAACGATAACAATCTACGAAGATCCGAGGTATAGTGGCAATGAAGGTGGTCAGGTAAGAAGGGAAGAGGGAGATTATATTCAACTTGACATTAAGCCAAGCACGCGCCGGTACGCAAGTTACGATGACACGTACTACAACTTGCCTGTAAGGGACGGAGCACAAGCGAGTACCATAAATAGATTAGTTTATAACTACAAAAAAACATAGGTATTAATTGCGTGTAACTAAGAAATAATAAATTAAACATAATCAATTGTAAACTTTCTGAACCTCGTGTAATTATAATCAATTACATTATAATTTTATAATTATACTTGTAGTTGGTGTTTTAGTTATTTCAAAACTTTATGTTATATTTTGTACATTTAATTATTTAAAAAAACGTTATTGGATTTTTTGTATATGTCTTATTTTAATAAGACGTTAATAACTTTGATATTACTTACCTAATACTATCAAGCGTCATTTTTAATAATAATTAGGCGTACAGGTCAAAAACAAAATGCAATTCAATAAATTATACGTAATTACGCAAATTTAATAAACAACTATTGCTACACATAGCTAAGTATCCAATACTGGTTATTAATTTACAACAGAAGCTAATCCATAATTCACTCGCAATGCGATACGTTGGTATATTGTATATTGATAGCAAACTAATATGCTGATATCCAAAATTCAGAGAAGCATGCAGATCAAATACAGGTACTTTGATGTGAAGGATCCTGGGGCAGTTACATGTCGGACGGATGCCCAATCGGCTGACATATTTCAATATAGCATCTGACACAGTTGAGTGGCTCGGGCATTGGAGCGTGACTGACGCGTACAAAATCGGGGTCGATAAATGAAGTTTCCAATATGGACCAAGCCTAATATGCTGTATTAGGCCGAGTTCAAATCGAAATTCTTATTCCTATTTGCAACTTTGGGGCCATATTGAACATTTGTATAGTCATCGGTTAATAAACTTCTTAATTAGTTTTTGTCCAACTTCAGCTTCTTAGAGGTATATTATGAAAAAGTAAACTTTTATAAATTAAATCATTTGTTTCTTCGTTCGCTTTTCATGTGGAAATGCAGTATCAACTAAATTTAATTTAGTTTTTCGTTACAACCAAATCAAATCAAATAAATAAATTTTAGTAAAATGCAATTAATGATTTTCTCAGCATAGGTAATATTTTCTTGTTATGAAACCTAAACCCATCGGATGTTAGCGGAGTGAAAAATAAATATTAAAATCGTTGATGGCTTGTTATGCAGTCACTTCTCACTTTGTCTTTGACAATAACACCATTCAAGTTTACAGATTAATTCCCTTTATTACTCTTTCGGCTTTAATTAAGGGAAGTCGTTATTGAGGCACTACCCACTCGTAGATATTTTTCAGTGCTTTTATTTGTAATTTAAATTTTGCAACCCTTCGCTGTGGTTCCGCTTTAGGGGAATAAACTAATTTAAACGTTAAGCTCCCGTTAAAGTCCTTATAAAATATATGTCCACTGCCGCCTGATGTGCAAGCTATTATATTTTATTATATTTATTTCATTGCGTTTTATAGATTATTGTTTGAAATCATTTCACTGTTATAAACTATTATTTCTTTATGAAAAAAAATGACATAGAAATTATAAAACGCTTTCTAAATATGTACTTGGTAAGAAATTGATGAACTGTATTTTTTTAATTATACGAGAAGAGAAGATACGAGACGAAAATATATACCACCCGCGTACTCCCGTTCTCGTGGGATTTCTGGGATAAAAACTATCCTAAGTCCTGTTTCCGGGTTATTTTCGCATTTATAATATTATAGTAAGGTACAAAACCAAAAAGAAGCCAATCTGCAATTTTAATATATTCATCCTCTTATGTTACTTTGGGATAAATGAGTAGTAGCTACTTGAGTATTGCAGCAATCCTTTGTAATTTCCATTCAGTTTTGGGAAGCGAGGAAAAAATTTTAATTTACAATTTTTCGTGTACCCCAAAGTGAATATGCAATTTTTCTGGAACTAGGAAAGTATAAAACACATTTTGAGGGCCCCAAACAAATCACAAGTTATCATTTTAAAACAAGTTGTAAAATACATAATTACCTCGTAGTTCACTAATCGAATCACCCATTCTCTTTTTATTAGACTTGATAACGACTTGTCTTACACTAAAGCAATTTCAGAACGACACCCGAATAACACGCCAATAATCGTTAGTACCGATTGGAAAACAAAACTGTGATTATGGGATATTATCTTGTCGCTTTTGTCCTTGTTTGGTTGGGGTTTATTCCTATTTTCATCTCTTTCGTTTGAAAAGGGGAAGTACGATAGAGTGACATTACTTTAACGAACTTTCGATGGGTCACGACGGTTCGGAAAGCTTGTAATAAGATGATTAGTCAATATATATTTGATGCGTGTCTATTACATTACGTTTTGTAAAAATTTGTTACATTTGATTTATTTGTTTTCAGTTGCGAAAAACAACTATAACTAAAGCCTGGATACAATGAAAAGAAGGAGAGTAAATGTATCTATATACCTATTACATTATAGATATGTTTATATCTATTTTTACACACATTGCTTATTTTCTGATTAATTATTTACTGTTGATTATATATAAAGCAGAAGAGTTTGTTTGTTTTTCTTAATAGACACGATCGAACCAATTTTCTTAAAAATACTCATACCCATATGTTAGCCAAAAAAGTATGTTATTTCAACATGTTTAACTTGTTTGAAACAAACCAACTACAGGGTAAAATAAAATCTTTTCTCTTAAAACAAAAATAACAAGTACGCGTATCAAATTAAAGATAGTACCAACATCATGCAGACAACAGAAGAATTAGAATTAAATGCCAATTCCAAGGAATGTAATTTTATTAATAATTGCGTCAACTCCCTCATAGCCGCAGTATCGTGGAATCCCGGCAGAACAATGAAGTCGCAACTCGCTTATCTCCGACTTTGTTTATTGTCTGAACTTGCCTCAACGGCCGTTTTGTTACAGATTTCCCGACAACTCAGTTTAGATGAACAAGTTGGTCTTCTTTTGTGGAAATACTTATACTGTACGATACGATATCTTTTATCGATCACTATAACGATTTATTGGTATAGCATTGTATAAAATACTTGCTCATTATTGAAGTAGTGATTGAATAATTTTCCTCATAAGTTCATATAGTTGTAAATGAGGCTTATGCTGCGCTTTCACAAGTTAAATAATAATTTAATATAAGGTTATTAACACCTACAAGTGTTTTATATGATGTCGTATTCCCTGTTCAGTATAAATATATATAGATTTGATATATATCGTGAGTACATCGTAGCTTTTAAAGCGTTTCTGAAAGGGGTATTCGTTCATTCGTGACGAATCTTCTGCCTGTAGCTAACTAATTGCTATGAAATATACCGCTCCCATGAGATTCATCACCCCGCATTTGTTTGAATCGAAGTCGCTCGTGTAAAGCGCTTTCAAAATTAAATTGATGCAATTCCGACTTTTCGTAGAAATGAGTTGCTGAAAAATTCATTCATTTTTATATTGTGAAGGGTTAAAATTCCTCGGCTATTATAAAGAAAATGCCACATTTACAGTCTCTTTAACATTTATAAGAGTTCTTTTTGTGCGCCTTCTCAGCTATTAATAAGAATTCTTTTGTCAAACATTATTTAAATGAAATAAGAGGGAAGGAAAATAAATTGGTTCTTAGGATTCGGATCAGTTTAAAAAATGTTAATCGTTATGACCATAGCAAATATTACCAACTTACCTAATATAAGAAATAATTAGTAGCACTGATCAGCAAAATATAGTCACACATCATTATCTGTCCATATTAATAAACATTCTTTCGCTTTTGTACCTGCAGATTTATCTACGACTACTCGTATATACATATAAAAGCCATAAAAAGATGGGCATCTTATTCGATAAGACTTCAGACCATACTTTTGTGTTTAAATGTCATAACAGTTAATAAATCGGACTAATACTAGAGGCATATTAACAAAAGCTAATAAAGTAACATCGGGCTGCGCCCGTCCATAAGTTGTTGGAGTTTGTAGTACAAGTGTTTGCCAATGGCGCCGCGCAATATGTTCAACAAACAGCCTTCAGGTAAGTTATGGCGGCCCTTGTGTGCAGTTTTGCTTATTAACGAGACCAACATGGCGGACGCTTGATAAGATTTCGGTTTGTCTTGCCAGGCATTCGTGCCTTGAGGCGGTCTTCGAGCATTTGGAGTTGAGGCCACTCTATGAATTTACTGGGAATATGCTCTACTTTACTGGTGTGTAATATTTACAATAAAGTGGAAAGTAGGTATAACCATGGAGTATAACATATTCCAGTTTCACGGTTAAAATGACATCATTTCACATCACATAAATTAAGTGCATAATTATCAATTTACAAAGAAAACACTGCAAAGGTTTATGGATTTATAAATGATAACTAATGACTAGTGTACCTCACAAATCATAATAAAAACAGACCTCATATGATATAATATACCTTTCTTTAAAAGTATCTATACAAAATATAATACCGACAACGGTAGAGTATCTTTTCATGTGTTCCTCGCATACTACGTAACGCTCGCATAGCTCCAAGGTGGCTACGAATCGCTCGACTGCTTTGGATAACTACTGATGTATGTACAGGAATTATAAACAATTCCACACCTACGACGCTCTGCAATGCAAGTAATTTCATAGTAAATTTCTCGTAGAATTGGGTAAGTAGGTACGTAACCCTTACGCATAAATCACATATTGAATAGTTCTCATATAGGAAAAACTTACAGTAAAATATAAATTTTATTTTTTAAATCCCAGAAAAGTATACAAAAAATGTACATAATAAGATTTTTTGGTTTTAAATAAATATGTATAATATTTTTGTGTGATTTAATATTTTAATAGGCTAATATGTATAAATCTTATGATGTGATACAATATTAATTTCTTTAATATAACGCCATGTAAAATTAATAACATTTGTAGCCAAGTATTAAAAATTACAGTTTATAATTGGACACATTATTTGTATTACTTTTAAGGATTGCATAATTATATTCTTTAGCTAGATTTGTTATTTTACTGACTTCTACCCAAACGCTTAAGTATGTAAATCTTCTTAGAGAAGTTTAAGACGTAGCGTCGAGTTATCTCAAGAAAGTTAGATATTTGTTAATGCCAGGGGCTTTAAACAATATATGTATGAGCTTAAGCCTACGGCTAAATTGCCTTCAACTTTTGTATCACATTAAGCGAACGATATTGCTACAATGCTATATAATTAGTTTATAAATAATGGTTCGTTTGCATTAGATGACTAAAAATAATTTAAATCTCATTGACCAATCAATAGTTGTGTTGTTTTTCTAATTTCAATTTAAAGGGGTCAGACTTTTAAAGGGACAAGTGTAATGTAATTTTTACCTATCAATATTTAGAAATCACTAGCTTTATTCGTACACACTTATACTAAACGTTACACGTATCAAGTACGTTGAAGAGTAAATAGACAGTCAGAAAATCTCACTACGATATCTTGTTCCATAATATTAAATTCTCTACATAAAATGAGTGTGTAGCTGAGAATTATTTTCACAAAACAAGCACGCCGGCGATTTATTTAATTACATCATAACGCCATGATCTAAAATTAAATTTTAAGACCTTTGGCGCGAGAAGATATCGTGTTGAGCGCGGAACGAATGCGCCCATTTCTCATTTAAACCAAAACTTAATAACCCTACTGGAAACGCAATAATTAGGAGCGTTCAGTGCGAGATTCGGGAGGGAAATAAATGAGTACCATTAGGAGACGCGTTAAGATATTTCATTCTGTTTGAACAAGACGTTAGCGGGAGCAACCGCGTTGTTCTATCGCGAATTGTTCCCACGGACTCTGCCAAAGAACAATATGTTTTTGGGGTTATAAAAGTTTTCTCTAAGAGGCATACACATATTGTGTGCGGAAACAACCCAGTTAGCTTCTTTATTTTGAAAATACCATATGGTTTGGTTAAGTTTTACCATATGGTTTAGTTAAGTAAGACATCTAAGTATGCATTACAATTAGAAATATAAAATGTAACAACACAAGGCTTTATTTGATAAGGCAATCTGAAGGTTTTAAAAAAAAAATGGAGCTCACATTATTAAAGTGTAATGAAATCTAAGAAGTCTCCAAGAATAGGTATCAAGAGATGTTAATATTTAAATTAATCTTCGTATCTCAACGTTCAATTATAACATTACTATGTACATTGTACACTGTCTTCTGCATCTGCAATAGAAATTCTTTGCTCTACACACCTGACAAATTACCATCATTCGGAAGCAATCCGCACGTTTGTTTTTGTTGAATTGTGGATGTTTTTGCGTGGCAAGACTAATGTGTTACGTAATCATCCTCACAACACTGTTACTTACAGTCCCTTATTTATAGCAACGTCTTGAAAGAGCTCCTTTTTTCATATTGATTGTTTGTAATGGTTACAAACCTTTTGTTTACATTATATACAAAAGTTTTAAGATCATACTTATATCCTACTAATATTATAAATGCGAAAGTTTGTAAGGATGTGTGTGCGTTTGTTGCTTTTTCACGCAAAAACTACTGTACCGATTGCAATGAAATATGTTACGTAGATAGCTGGACAACTGGAATAACATGTAGGCAACTTTTTATCCCGATATTCCTACGTGATATGGACTTACGCGGGTGAAACCGCGGGGCGCAGCTAGTATTATTATAAGATGCTATATATGTTCTTAATTATTGTAATATTGAACTGAAACAGTAAAAATCGCCCATTTTAAATATTTCCAGTTTTGCATTTAAACAATGAAATTTCTAAAAAAGATTGAAAAGACCAAATGCATGTTGACAAGGGCACGCGATTGCGGCGGCGCCTACCCGCGCAGAAGCGACCTGTTTGCCTCGCAAATACCAACCCAACTATTGACAGAGCCTATACCCTTTTATTCATATGAGGGATGTTCTGATTTCATCGATAATTTTTTGCGGAGAAAGACAATTTTTTCCTTTGCTTGCTGCATTAAAGGACAAATGCACTTAAGTATTGAGTCAGTAGATATAACTATTCTTTAGCAAGCAGTATTTCAATATTGATTTAAACTGTGGTATTGATTTTTGGTTTGTATCAAGACTTTGTGCGGGAGATATGGTTATAAGTTATAACCTAATAGGCTGATATCTCAGCTTAATGATGAATACAAACATCCAAACACAACGAGTTCTTTAAAAGGCTAAGTAACAAGCACCTTTATTGCATACCAAGAAATACATTCATTGAACATCCATTTGCACGGGTGGCATACATACCTGGAAAGTCCCCAATTCAAAGCACCAACGGAGCTGAAGCTTACAGTCCATCCATTCTTAATGATATGTCAAATATGGTGCTAGTTATCAGTTCGGTAATTGGTCGAAGAAATATCGATACTAATGTTATATTTTTATCGACATTCAGTCACGTCTCCAAAAATCGCGTATCGCGAGTCATACAGATCGCGATGCGTAGAGCGTATCGAACGTGAGATTTTTTCACAAAAGGCTGCGGTGTCAAACGATACACATAAATAAAGGGGTATTTATTTCGATACATATCCGCGATGTCGATTGGATACCAAATTTGAAGAATTTTAAAAATTTAAATGAAAAAATATAATGAAACTCTTATCATACTTATTGTTTGAATAATGAGTTTTTAGTACAAATTTTTATCAAATAATAATTGAATACCTATTCAACTTTGAAATAACTTACAAATGAAGATTAGGTAGGTATTTCAATTTCTTATTTTTTAATGTCAAAATGTTGAGTTAAAATAAAAATATGATTTTAAATTGATTATATTTTAGGCATTTTGATATAACTACCTAATACTTTGAAACCAGAAAAACAATGCTTTTTATTTTTTCCACTCCGATACCATTTCAGGAAGTCACGTTTTATTCATATATCAATAAAAATGTGTATTCGCGGATTTCTTCAGTTGTTGGGAATGCGCGGAGATGCCTACAAAACTAAATTATTCAAAATAGATGCTACGTGTCTATGATTCTAATATGCTTCTTTCTGTCTGAACTGTATTCGCAAACTACGGACGAATTATTTGATACTGTTCTTAAAAAATAAAACATTTACAACACTATTTAAATAAAACATTAATTCGTGTGAATGTTAGCGAAAATGTTTTAACTTTTTGAGGATTGAAGTGATCATACTGCAAACATTTACTCACGTATTCGAGCAAACTGCAAATAATATTTCACAACTACAATAATAAACAAGTACATGGGTGACAAAAGCGCGGTATAATCGGCATCCGACAAAAGGGTTGTAACATTTTATTGGCCGCAATCCGAGTGAGTAAACCTCGAGATAGCACTCCTGCCAACAATTAAAGGGAAAAGATACAGCCGCGAAATTTTCCTTGATTTTCGCCTGGTTTGTATTATGTCATGTTGTGTGGGATACTTTTTATATGTGATATCAAATAATACTTTTAAATGGTATTTATAGCGTATGATGTATCAAACATATTTTTAAGATTGTAAAAGAAACGAATAATAGCTGTAGAATATTTAGAAGTATATAGGTACAGCGTGTCAGCACGACAGAGTTGTAAATTATACTCAAATAGAAAAAGTATTAAAACCCCTTTCATACGATATTGAACCACTGGTGTTGCAATTATAGCAATTGCCATAATTACAGCCTACATGGCCGTCTGGAAATTATTCAGACTAACCGGAAATTATAGTTCTGATTGCTACAGGTGACTTGTGTGTTTAAAAATCCCAATTGAGCCGTTAGCCAGTTATTAAGAGGCTAATTTAACAACGCTTTTCTGTTGCTGTTTCAGCTTTAACAGTAAAATTTAAAATAAATTACAAATAAAAACACATCTGCTTTAGAAGTATATTTAATGTGATGTTGTGTTTTGGTATTTAATACGTCAAGAATTTTATTGATTAGACATTTAAATTGACAGGTTTATATTGCATTTTCATCGAAGGTTCTAATGACATAAATCAAAATCATTCTCTATCTACTAATATTATAATTCAAATTAATTGAACTGTTATCGAAAAACAATTATTCGGGTAAGATAATCGTTAACAAAGAGCGCATTAAATCAATTACCTTCAATAAATTCGGATAAAAGAGGCAATTTGTATGAGCGAGGGCTAATAACGCTAATTTTAAGTGAGCTTTGTCCGTGTAATAAAATTTTATCAAACCCAGGCTGGGTTGCGATTTACCCTTTGATTGTGTTATTAAATGAATTATGACAATTAAAAATGATTGCTTCCATTATGATAACTGCTATATCTCTATATCATATATAGTCTTACACGTAAGTCATTCATTTATTTTACGAACTGGTTTTTGTTAGTTGGATTTAAATTCGGAGCGAAACAGTTTTTAAGTTAGTTGGTTTGTACTTAGTTGTTACTTTTTACTTAGTTGGTTTGTAAACCATCATAGATGAATAAAGCTAGATCATAATAGCTATGTTAATGTATGTTATGCTTCACGAAACAAATAAAGTTATAAATAACGATATAGAAAGAAAATGTATCTTGTTACATAAATGGAAGTTTATCTCAAAAATAATGAAACAAAACCCTATTTGTTCATTCGTGAAATGTGTTATAATTATAAACGAGAGCTTTCGAGCGGGGAATCTTTTAACTCCATGTTTTCCTACAGGTTTTCCTAATGAATGATTTTCACGCTGATGATTTCCTGTGTTACCCATGGGCACCCCTGTAAAGTGACACGAATTTCCAATAGAATTAACTTACAATAGGATGGGTCATTGACTGGAGTACTTATACAAAGGTATGATCATTACCTATGGATTTACATCTTTTTAGTTAAATTCATGGGTTTAATTAAACATGAATAGTGTACCACTAATTATTATTCGTATCATTATATTAATTGCATATTTACTTCTCAAAAATACGTTTATATATCTACCTACGCGACTGTTCATTAACAATCTTAATTAGTAAATGGTTTATACGGTGACTATGAAATTTTTGAGAGTATTAATTTAAAAAATATAAGACTTTCCCCTTCCTACAAATCATTTATCGCGGAAAAAGATAAATATTCAAGACTAAGGTAATTAATAGACCTCTTTTTTTGAGATGTTTCATGATTTGAAAGGCTTTCATTGTTTCACAATGCCTTTCGTATATTCAATTGACTAGGACTAATTGAGTACTTAACCGTAGTTTCAGAGGAAAGAAAAACATAGAACAAGTGTTATTTAATGTAGGATGTAAAGAGAAAAATGATTATTAAACTCTGTGACATAATATCATCGTAAACATAGTTACTTCAAGTAATTGCAATGATAACAATTAATCAATCGCAAATTTTAAATAAGTATATAATTCTAATATTAGATATAAAGGTACGATAGGGGAATACGGTTGATGATTTTTGGCAGT
Organism: Zerene cesonia; assembly: GCF_012273895.1. Lineage (NCBI taxonomy): Eukaryota > Metazoa > Arthropoda > Insecta > Lepidoptera > Pieridae > Zerene > Zerene cesonia. Next base: position 4,149,454 of record NC_052118.1, on the reverse strand, counting down.
GGATCCCCGAGGAAGGTTCTGGTAATTATGATTGAGCACAAAATGGATAAAAATAAGGTGCGGTATTGTTTCAGACATAATTAGGGTTTGTGGCCCCGGCGGGGAGCCGCGAACTGCAAGTCACACGACTTAACGCGAAATCTGTGTTTTCTCATCAGTTTTTATTACGCATTTCCTCGTATTTTTATGCAACGTATAAATGGAATCGTATTTAGTATTTTGAAAGGTGTTTTTAACAATAGAGGTGAAAATTAATCTTTACGTATCTTGCTTTATATATTCATCTATCTGATTTTAAGTTATATAGACACATAATTTAAAATTTACTTTTAAACCTATGGAAAATTAAACTTTTTGTAATTAAAAATTCGATAAAGTAATTCTTACTTGAAACGTCTCCATTAAACATGCCAAAATTAATTAACATCCCAAGTTTCGTCGCACCACGTTCTATAATAACATGCAAGGAGCGTCGATTATGAATATTAATATGGCGGTGACACTCCAGGTTAGCGGTTTGACGTTAATTCGCACAGACTACCATCGCTTCACGGTTTACTTTACTAATATTGAGTTATGCTAAGCACATTCTTATTTAACATAATTATTTATTGCAATATCTTGTGACATTTGCGAGTAAAACGTTCTGCCTGTGTCTTTTTAAATCTATTGGGAATTTATGCTATCAGCTTACAATACGTGTATTGCACTATCGCATAGTTGAAGATTGCTTGATATTAAGCATTTTTCTGCCTTAGCGATGAATGAGGGTTCAAAATTATTAATTTAATTACAACTTTTCTGCAGTGTTTTTGTGCGAAGGAGTTAACGTCTTACCCACGTTGTGAACTTGGCTTAATACTGCTAATTCGAGCTGAGTTAAATCCTCTCGCTTCGATCCTCATTGCTTCGTAGATAAAGCCATAATTAAGGGCCTTCTCGATCGATTAACTTAAGCCAAGTTTAAATAGACGTTAACTCCAACAGAAAGGTTTACTCCGCCGTGAAATGGCATTAGGTTTTCTCGCGTTTTATGCGACTACAGACGAGAGACGAGTCGCTAAGAAAGGGGGATTTTATGGGAGATTGACTTAATTAGTACCCTCGTAAATTAGGAGAAGTATTTTTGAGTGATACGACTTGAATGGATTCGGCTAACACTTTCTTCACGGGATTTGAAGTTAAAATGGGTCATATTGTTTAACGAGATGGGTTTTATTGTCTAACCCTAGAAAAAAAGAACGATATTAATTTAATATTACGTTGTAACTTCAACAAAAAAGTACCATAGCCAATGATTAACTTGTAACACCGTTTTCTGTTACAAGTCTTACAATTTATCGTGCATATATTGCAGTGGATTGCGTTTCGTGTCTAACATCAGTTAGAATGACTATAATTAAATCAAGCATACTTCCTAACTCGAACTTAAATATTTTAAGGTAGCCTACGACAGGCCGTTTCCTGATCCAGTAGTTACCATTTATTTATACACTTCAGTGTTGGGTATTTTGTCGACCAAATTCGATATGAAGGAAATAATGTTTATCGTCTATTATATGCTTTTATCTAAACCACATTATATTTAGTGTGTTAAAAGTGTCTGTGTGGGAATGCTCGAATGGAGTTCAACTAAACAAAATTGAATTTGAAATAGTTCTTTTCAATATTTAGCATATACTAAATAGTTTTATGTATTGTTATATATAATATGATTTCATTATTTCTTTCATGTCTTTAAAGTTTTTCAAATTTCCTATTAAATTGAAACGAGTTTCGATTTAATCATATTGTTTGTGGATGTATTGATTATGTATACATTTATTTACTTCATACTTTCCTCCTATTTTGTACTGATATTTCACACATTGAGTTACTTGGATGAGATCACAGTTTAGTGATAAGGCCTCCGTACTGGTCAATTTCTAATTATTTTTTTTAATTTTAAGGATCTATTTGTGTATCAGTAAAATAAAGTGTAAAAAATAAAATAATTTAAAAACAAAGTGTTACATGTTGAATTGCACAACCTGCACCTAAGGTACAAAGCGTTTATTTTATATGACCTATCCATTGTTTATCGATGTTATCGATATCCACTCCGCCATCCCAGCACTACAGCACCTCTTGCGTGACGTTTACCCAACCATCCCGACAACATTATGAATTGCCTTTCGCGTAAATGCTGAACGAAATGTCAGTTTGACCTTATGCTAAGTGGCGGAATACCCCTGAATTATTTGACAAGCTTATGTTTGATCTTTATGAGGTGCCCTTTGCGATGATACCTGTCAATTTGACATGAAAATGTTGATGCATATTTCATAGTTATTACTATAGGTCACTGTGAATAATTACTGAGAATTATTGGTTGTGAATTGGTTAAATGACGAGTTTGTCACGTACGCTATAAAGTACGAATTTAGTATTATAATTGTACACGAAATATAGAAATAATTATGGACGAATAGATGATATTGCATAGATTTTTAGTATTTGGTATTTGAATTTGAATCATTTGTAATTTGAAATGTACGTACCACATATAAAAGACTTAATGCGTATGAGGCCCTATTACCATTAAATAATATTGAAATATTTTATCAAAAAAATTCCTTCGAGCCGGATTTGAACCAGCGACCTATGGATAGCCATTAATTACCAACTACAGTCCACCGCTCTACCAACTGAGCTATCGAAGGTGCATTGATATTGGTAAATTAAACATACTGTTAAAAGAATAAATAATAACAGGTGAAAGGTGCCCTCCTCTTATCACATTTTGTTCACAATACGTGACGTTTATCGCGATATTGCATTATATAACTAAGTCATCAACAGAGTCATCTTTTATTGGAAAACATGGGCGTGTTTTTTACTGATTTATTTAAAAATGCTACAAATTAATTAAACTTATGAGTTATCAAAATAATGGAAAAATAAGAAATGTCTAAATAAACAATTGTTTATCTATAATAATATTTTTAAGCTCAAGAGTTTGTTTGATTGTTAGTTTAAACGCACTAATCTCAAGAACTACTTACTGGTCTGATTTGAAAAATTCTTTCAGTGTTAGATAGCCCATTTATTGAGGAATGCTATAGGCTATGTATTTACCACGGGTGAAGCCTCCGCGGATAGCTAGTTGAAAGATAAACATTAGGATATCTTACAATCCTTGTCGGTACTATCATATCTTATTCTCTCATTTATCTTCTCTTCTTATCAATAGGGTATCAATAGAATTCAAAGATGGAGGTTATTAATTCGACTGTATTTTGTCTTTCTTGTATTATGACCTCATATTTTTTCTAGGTTAACCGATTTTTGTGATTCTTTTTATTAGAAAGCTGGCTCCCATATGGCCCCTTTTTTGTTTAGTCCTAGTAGTTTACATTTTGTCTAGTTCTAATTATTTTTTTATTATTTGAAGGCAGCTTAGTTTTTTATTAAATTAATTGTGTTATAAGCTGTGTAAAATATGAACGAAACATTGCTCAAAGGTATAAGTCATGTAGCCTGAACTTATTGTTTAAAAAAATTATGTGCATCAAGAATAAGACCCCAAATAATTTTTTTTTCGTTATTTAAAACAATTGTGAGCAAAAGACTCCTTCGAGCCGGATTTGAACCAGCGACCTATGGATGACAGCATTAATTCCTCTACAGTCCACCGCTCTACCAACTGAGCTATCGAAGGTATGTACGTTATTTCAAATATTACATATACATTTGTATTTGTACCAAAGTAAAAGTGAAAGGTGCCCTCCTTTTAGCACGCACGATTACGAATGTGATTAAAGTTCCAATAGGTAATATTATGTTGCATTTGTTTATAAATGTTTGTGAACAATTTCAATATATTATTATATGCAATAATTCAAATACTTTAAATATTCATCTGTTGTCAATTGTAAGAATCGTTTGTCCCTACATTCGTACGTAGGTGCTTTTCTTCATATGCTGTGTGAAACAGCAATTATTGTCTGTAAAGTAATAAAAACACATTCCTATATAAATAACGCCACATAACTGCAAAAAGCAAGAATAGTGTTACTATCGAAATATTTTGCGGGTAGATGTAAAAAATCCTTCGAGCCGGATTTGAACCAGCGACCTATGGATGACAGTATTGGTTCTTCTACAGTCCACCGCTCTACCAACTGAGCTATCGAAGGCTTGTCTGTCAAGCTAAATTTTACGTATAAGTATATTACGAAGTGCGAAAGTGAAAGGTGCCCTCCTTTTTATTACTTACAAGGTCACCAATGTAGAGTAGAGAAACTAAGTGCATAAAAAAAAAGTTAAAATTCTCTTATCATCAACTTGATTATGCAATGGACTGCAAATATTTATAACAATAATATTGTTCTTAATCCGAGAATTGCTTAAGATAACAAAAATTATCTCTGTCTTTTCGTCTGTTCCTTCGAGTTGCTTTGGATGGTTAAAAGTAGGTACATAGGTGAACAATTTTTCATCGATTTGTTATTATTGATCTTGTATTATAGCTAAGAACGAAAAGTGAAGATTTTTTTTTATTAGTTTGGGTAAAAGATTCCTTCGAGCCGGATTTGAACCAGCGACCTATGGATGACAGCATTAATTCCTCTACAGTCCACCGCTCTACCAACTGAGCTATCGAAGGCACGGATACTGTTTCTAAATAAACGTTTGTTTAACGAGAACCTAAGTGAAAGGTGCTTACTGATTACGAGTATAATTATGTAATAATTCACTGCAGGATTTCAAACCATTATTTTACTTAATGTTCGTATATTTACTGATTACTCATTTGTTCTTGGTTCACTGTTTGTCCGCATCCAGAACAATAAATAGAAAGTCCACTAACGGGGTTTTACAGTCAAGACTAGAACCGACGTATTTATTGAGATTTTCTGTTGCGAAACCAGTATTTTTGATATTGTCATTTTATAAAATAGAAATATCATATTAAACAGAAAGCCAATATTTAACGTTGAAATACCTATCTTATTTAAAAACAATGTATTTATGGACTTCTTTCAAAGGAGATTTTAAAGAATGTTTGAGGGTAGATGTAAAAATTTCCTTCGAGCCGGATTTGAACCAGCGACCTATGGATGACAACTATTTCTACATCTACAGTCCACCGCTCTACCAACTGAGCTATCGAAGGCTTGAAGGAAAATACTAATTTAGCGTATTCTACGTAAGTAGGAGTGAAAGGTGACCGTCATTACGTGTGATAGTTTAGTTAACTCATTTGTGTGCTCATACAAGGGAAATATAATGTCTGTTAGTTATATTATCATTATAAAAATGTTTTTTTTTTTATCTTTTATTTTATTTATAAAGTAACAGTGTGTGATTTTTTTTCGACAGATCAAGCAAATTGTCTGGTGGGCCACCTTGTACTAAGTATATGTTACAGAATGTAATTTATTTAAAGTCTGTTACTGTTTTTCGTATAAAAAAGCCATTAACTATGTACATTGTAGCTATATAAAACATAATAAAATATAGTTTATTTCGCTGAGGAGTAACGTTGCTCGTTTGCTGCTGGTGCTAGCTTTTTTTAATTTGTCAAGTTATTTTTGAGTTTTATACTAACATTAAAAAATTTAAATCTTTGCTATTTATACTATAAGTGTGAAACATAGCATATATTTTTAATATGCAAAAAAAATTCCTTCGAGCCGGATTTGAACCAGCGACCTATGGATGACAGCATTAATTCCTCTACAGTCCACCGCTCTACCAACTGAGCTATCGAAGGTATACATAACAATGTAAAAAGCGCGTAGTTTTTTTTTTAAATCCAAGGTGAAAGGTGTAAGCCAGTTATCATGGAACAGAAAACTGATAAGCGATCTGCATACACTTTGAATAATAGGGAAATAGTGCGGCAATTTTCTTATTTAAATTTGCTTAAGAAGTATCTTATGTTTTGATTAAAAGAAAATTGGATATTTTTTATATTTTCTATACCTTTATACTTTGATTGATTGATTTGTTTACTATACCAATACAATCATGGAACAAGGCAGAAAGTTTTTCTGAGAAATTCCTAAACAGATTAATAATTAAAGAAACTAACAAATTAGAATGCTTTTCAAAATCAGTTCACAAACTTAAAAACTTATTTATAATATTAGTATATAGATAAATTATGTTTTAAATCTGTTTTATTGCTGAAGTGGATACGTAATCATAACTCTTATCTTAAATAGTTGCAAATTAATTCAAACCGAAATTCAACTAGCCGCAGAGACGTAATCTCCCACAAGATTACGATTGAGCGGATTTTACTGCGTCTTGCACCCCGGTGCATGGTAACCCCGAATATTCTTACATTAACATATTAATTGGAAGCGCTCGTATGAAGTAAGCTGCTTTGAAATTGTCACGTGAAATTATATATGCGTTGTCTATGTCCGATTCGTAAATGCTTAGTACAGGATTAGAAAGTTATAATCGTTGATGATGAATTGAATTAAATATTATATATATTCTATTTACTGTTCTTAAATAAATACAATATTTTAATTTGTAAACTGAATGAGTCGTAAGTATCTATAAGCATAAATATATGACGTTAATGTTTATTAACGTTATAGATCTAAATCTAAATATAATATATTTAATATATAATATAATTTATTTTTATTAATTTTCATACGCCAGAACTATTGATCAAACACGTTCTGTTTATACAAGTTTTTGTCAGACTTTCGCGTATTGCGTAGCAAAATATACAATAAGCGGTCGTATTTATCATCTAACATGCATTTTTCATATAGCCAGCAAAGGTGATGAAGTAGATTTAAACTGCCACTGGTTCTGCGCTTATTCAAATAGCTGCTTTATTTTATCAGTACGTATTGTACTCAGAGACACAATGTCACGACTGTATAGGCAAGTTGCGACAGTTTCTGAACAATAATAGCAGTGGGAACGAACTATTTAGCTAAGTTTGCTCCGTCAACAGAGGGCGCCACCGCGCCGGAATAATTCATTTAGTGGCAGTTAACTTACGAGATCTACGTCTACACTTATGTCTCCGGAGTCACGTCTGGCGACGTCAATTAGATTTTCTACTCCTTTTTGCATAGAATGTGATTATTTCCATACTGTAGGTTGCTTCGATAAAAATTAATTTATGAAGGTTCATATTTAAGTCACGAGAACTTGCTCTTATTGAAGATACCTAGTTTCTATATTATAGTAATTGGGTTTAAATTGGACGTAATCAATAAAACTACATTTTACAATCCTCCTTCCCATTAGAATCGAATTTCTGTAAATTTAATGCTTTAATACATTTTGGGTGAAAGACCGTCAAACATTACAACAATATACAAATTTTAAGGAATATAATATGAGTATGTTTTAAATAATGTGATAACGTTATTCAAAGTGTAAACCAATTTATTATGAACCAGTTTAGCTGTAACGTTAAGTAACATAATGGCGTTATATCGCGTTGTATGTCACTCGAAGCGAGTACTCACTAAACCTCTCTGACATTCACTTAATTACATAGATTACAAGTTGACATTTTCGTTTGCCACTGCGATTTAAACTTGACTGATATGGATTACGAGTATCCATCGGCTTAGCGTTTATTGAGTTAGTCGTGCATCGGATATCATATTACCTGTGTGTTGTTCAATTAGTTTTGGAATTTGTCCACGAAAAACTGTTACTTCCGTTAACATCTAAACTGGCGATAATGTTTCTAATATTTTGTGTGTATATAATCTTTAGCACTTACCTACAGAAGAATTATAAAGTAATACTAATGCAACATACAGTTATTCTGGACCTGGGTCCAATCTAGACAAGAAAATATGGGTTTAACAGGACAGTTTTATAAAAATACAGATAATCCACATAACATTAAAGAACAGAATATAAATAGTTCTAGAGAATTTTGAAATAGGGTTTTCAATGATAATTACATCCAACCAATAAATAAGTTTGTTTTTATACCTCATTTTAAATAGATATCAAATTGTAATTTTACGCTATTCCGTGAATAGGACAATGAGCTGTCACACGGAAATATTAATCACAGTCTGAATATACTAACTCATAAGAACATGTCACGGCTTTTTAATTATAACAGCAGTAATGATCATTTTTCATTCTTAATTGCCATTTTCATATGGCGCGCTTACATTTGTATAATCATCATTTATAAAGTAAACAATTCGGTTTGGGTTTGGAATTTATTCGAATGACATGTTTTTGTTCCCTCACGGAATATCAAAATCTAAATAATGACGGTTTAATTAAATACATTTGGTATTAGTAAATACCAAATGTATTATTTGATTAAATATATATGCGTTAGATTATAGATACTATACGTTAATGTTATTATGTAGAGAAAACACCAGGAAATGTTATGTTATGCATTGCTTACACTATCTACGTACTAGTATATAGTATTTCTTTTTCAACTATAAGATTGTAAAAAGTTATTAATCTTTTACATCACCCTCCAGTAACATTTTACCAATGGATGTTCTATCCAGAACTCCCCAACATTAAGAAAAAACAATATAAATAATAGCGGATAACGGCAAACGATTATGCTTCAAACTTAATTTAATACATGAATATATTTACAGATTGTTTGGCATTCGCACCACAGTCGGCGTCTAAACAGCGAGAGTGCAATAAAACAAAGCACACGATAATCCAGCGAACAATAAAACTCGACGAGATCTCGTACAAAGTTACATGGATCTGTAGTCTGGAGTTTAGTGACGTCACTTCGCTTTCATATCACGAGCTCCTGTGCCTCAACAGGCGACTGTATGCCGCCAAAGGCCTTTTAAGTAAACAGGGATGTCTACATATCGATAAAGACTTTTGCTTCTAAGAAAATAAAAAACAGCTCCGGGGTTTAACTCGCATTACCTGGGTTTTGGAATTGTTTCAGTTAGTTCTCGTTGTATTTGTTTAGAATAAAACCTGTTCTAAGTCCTTTTTTAGGTCTTTGACTGTCCAAGTTTAATAAATATTGATTCAGTGGTTTAGGCGTGAAGTTGTGAAGTAGACAGAGTTACTTCCTCCTTTATAACTACTTAATTTATAATTAATATTAAAAAGTAGTGATAACCAAATAAAAACAACTGTTCTTATTCTATGAATTACTGCGATAATATCAGTTCTTTACCATATACTGGTATATAATAAGGTATATAGGCATTATTTATGTCGTAAATATACGCAAAATGTTATTTAGTTTGTTAAACTAATATGGTATGTTTAATGTACAATTCTGTTTAAAGATATCGATACTAGACCACAACTCAATGTCTCTGAGGTAGGAGACACAACACCACCTGACTCCATTATGCTATTATAATATTTTGCTGCTTTCCCTCCTGATGTCTTCTTGACGATGCAGTGAATACGAAATGCGTATTCCTGCCTCTCGCTTTGATTTTGCTCCACAATATTTATTGACAATTTTTCTACATTTTGGCCACATTTGCTTGTTCCTTAAAGTTTATATGCATTTTTACTACTTTATAATCGGTCACAAAATGATACCAGGACTGTATATTACTATGAATGTTATTAATTATATGAAAACTAGCTTTAATGATTGAATTAACTAAATTGTTTTGCTTCGGAGTGCACGTAAGGCAAATATTTAATCCTGGATTCTAATAAGGATAATAAAATAACCTCATGAAATTATTGTGTTATCACCGACCCTTGATATATAATTGTACAAAGATTAAATGAAAAGGGTCGGTTTAAAGAAGGTCAAAATCGAGTTTAAAGAAGTCGGTTGCATACATACATATAAACAAATTGGTGAGACTAATATAAGAGTGTTAAAAAGATAATCCGTTCAACATAATTACCCTCAACGTATCATGTAAAATTAGGTAGAGTCTTATATATATCACAATGGTAGCTTTGAGTACGAAGTATTGGTGCAATATACATGTTTTATTTATATTTCTAACACACAATATTTTTACTATATGATGTGGTTCCTTTTGCAATAGCGCACGTAACATCAACATCTATTTGTACTGCAAATAGTCATTTTTATTGCTAGGGTTCGAATCCGATGAGTTTTTGTTTAAAATTGCATTTTAATATTTGGTACGCGATACGCGAACGACACGCGCGATGACAAATACGCGATCTGCCCTCATGAATGACAATTGAAGAGATGTTTTTATAAAGACGACCCGATTTTTACGTTTATTCCAAAGAAATTGTGCCTATAAAAATGGCGTTGAAATGATGGGTGTCGTTTTTCACTGTCAACGAATTATGCGACTTTATGGGGCAATTGTGTGCGAATGACAAAAGTGTTTACTTCGCTACGTGTTTCCGTATTTACTCTTTAATACGCAGAGATATTATAGTTGGGGTATGGGAATTGTTTCAGTGAGTCTAGAATTTCCAGCGATATTCCAGGAATCTACTCACATGCTGCATGCAATATTGGACAGTTATGTGCAGAATATCGGTTTCACTCGAATTTATTTAAGGCTGTGTGTGACTCGAATTTACAATCTTCCTGATTACTTGAATATGAATAGATTAACGTATCCATCAACGAAAATATTAAAATAAAAAATGTCTTATCAATTTCTAACTCCGGGGCGTCGCTGTAATTTCAAGCAAATGTACAGTACAGACTCAATTCATAGTAAATTAATAAACATTACAGTCAATTTTATGAAAATAGCCTCCCATATCCGTTGATAAACATCCACACTATTCACAAATATTGAGTCCCCTTGCCTCGACGATTGTACTAAGAGCATATACTCGTATATTAAGCTCAGTGAATACATTTGATTAACCTGACTAGACAGGCATCATTGATTTACCGTGGCATCTACTTTAATCCTAGCCTAATGATATCCAGCTCTGGATTTGATCATTTATGCATAATAATTTAATAAGGTTCTATTACCTTGTAATTAATTGGCTTATAGTGTAATGTTCTAATTGGCCTATTTAGTGTCTGATGGTTGCATAATTTGTTTTAATTGGATAGCAATTAAAATTGGATCGCGATTTAATTATTATTCTGATACTTTTTTGTTACTTTGAATTTGTCGCATTATATATATATATATATATTTTTGAATGGGAAGTTATCTTATTTTATTCAACTATTTGAAATGAATTTTTTTTATTAATAAACGCTTAAAGCATAAAATTGTCATTGAACAACATTTTTTGTATATATTATGCTAATAGTAGTTATAATTAAGATTTGGGATTTTGTTTGAGTGTCTTTTTAATATTACTAATCTATTTCATAAATTCATTAATGACTGATTTCTTTCTTTAAGATAAAGAATATCGAAGCATAGCAATTATAATAAGCATCTTTTAAGCACATTTTTCTTAAACCTACACTCAATATAGTACTTTTTGTCCTACCGTTATGAGAAAGTGCAAAAAGTCCGATCGGTTGACGTCGGACGTTAATCGCCCGTTCGAAACGAATTATTCAACGACACGCGTTGCACAGAATTCGCCACCCTGCAACACCCAGTGCAACATTCATCAAGTGCATTACATATTTACCCTCAACCTGCTTATTAATATTCAACCATATCATCTACGCACTAAGCTCTATTTTCCGCTGATACGTTTTAGCGTTAAGGCATTTACCAACGCATGTAATCGTTTAACTAATCCAAGCCAATATATCCTCTATTTTCCAATGAATAAAATTAATTCCCTTTTAAATTCCCATGTACGATCGTTCGAAACTGCTCGTTATAACCATGGACCATAGCTTAAATAAAAGAACTGTGATTTTGAGCCTTACACTAATAACAATTAGGGCGCTTTTAATTAAACCTTGGCGTCTCATAACTGCATACAAATGCTATTAATAGTCGCAGTTGCACTTGCATTGGACAATTAATTATTTGTAAACAATACCGCGGTGCGATTAACGTGTCGCAAACGAAACAATCCCCTTCATGCCTAGGAATAGGTTCTATTTAATAAGCTATTAAACGATATCAAGCTATTAAAAAATACATTATTACAGGATAAATTTAGAATTTTTAACCACATACTGAATCTAATTCGAAAGGAGACTGGTTCATGTTAATGAAATATAAACACTATTCTTATGTAAAATGTCTTAAATGTTCATATTTAAATATTCACTGTCTTTGATGATTGATATATTTTTCTAACGGTGCATACAGACAGATCTAGTCCAATACGTGGCCTTCTACCGGTAAAAAAAAAATTCAAAACCAGTTTCAAAGTTCACGATATTAACGCTTAAAATGTAACAAACTTATTAACCTTCTTAATAATCTTCTATGCGCCTACCTGTACATTACATACATGTAAAAAAATTACCATGTCACAGGATTAGTTGCCATTCTTTGAAACGGTTTATTTAACTTTTATGTAACTTTATCACCATTCGATCGGACTGAGAATCGGTTGAAATCTGTTTTCATACCTCTGAGTGATAAGGGCGTCCTGGCAGAATAACGTTTGCCGGGTCAGCTAGTGATAGTATAAAATGCGTTTTTAGTACCGGCTCTGTTAGGACGCACCAGATCCCGTAGATCGTTCGGATCGGCGCGTGTGATGAAGCAGAAGGGTTCTGCTTGACCGAGCGTGAAGATACCGCGATAGTGCGCTCCGCTACCTCACTATACAGTATACACTAGTGCGTTCATAGCTTCATTACCTGTTTACGAGTCTACAAAGTATTTAGTTCACGGTTCCCTTTCAATGTACATGGCTTAGAGCAAGCTTTTTTTTTAACATTCTTTACTAGCTGTGCCCAGCGGTTTCACCCGCGTAAGTCCGTATCTCGTAGGAATATCGGGATAAAAGTTGCGTATGTGTTATTCCAGCTATCCAGCAATCGGTTCAGTAGTTTTTGCGTGAAAGATTAACAAACATACACACATCCTTACAAACTTTCGCATTTATAATATTAGTAGGATAGGACAGGATAAACTTTTTCCCATGTCTGTTTGATCCATTCAAATTCCACGGTAAAGAGATGATTCACCGCAGTAATATACTATAGCCTGTATCACTCTGTAGTCTCCTAAGTTGTATATAAAGTCGCAGAAATTTGTACCATAAAATCGCTCCGTTCCCAAGTGACAAAAGACAAACAAACAAGCTCACTCTTGTATTTATTAGAACCGCAAGGATATGATGTTGGATTAAGTTGTGTAGAGAAATTTTGTATCTATGTATTTGATATAGGTAACTTTTAGAATGATCAGATAAGTTCAATTTCGTTTAGAATTGACACTGTAAATAAATAAAAATATCTCATAGACTAAGAAACAGCACAGGTAAAGTGTAATTTTTGGGATGACTGTACTTTAAAATTAATAAAATCTTCGGCATAACCGTTGTTAAAAATTTATAATTACGCTGAAAATATTTTTTTTCACGATAGTATGCATGTGGGAATATGCAGGAACATCTACAAAAGCAATTATAAACAGTTTATAATACTTCATCCAAGTTTTTAATAAATTAATCAAATCAGCGAACAATGAAATAATGACGAAGGATTTAACACATCTGTCACGCGAACAATGCGAAGCTCTCAAACGGCCCTCAAATTGAACACTCCTAAAATGAATATTTATAAAGGCGTCAACTGTTAATCCGGTATTGTTACAATTTTCGCATTTCTCGTGACTGATGGCGTCAAGACAATACGAGGCTCTTACGCTGTGTGTACATTAAAGGCGACTGAAAATAATATTATTAGTATGACCTACTGTCAAGATAATTACGAATTATTTTACATCTGTCAAGTTAAAACTTGACCGCTAGACCGCCTCCTTGGTACAGTGGTTAACGCCTAGAACCGAGCGGTTCGATTCCCGGTGGAGACGCACAAAAAAAAAGTCTCGGTCTGGCAGGACACAGAAAACTGATCACCTACTTGTCCATAAAAAAAAAACAATCAGTGAAACAAATGTATATCATCTGCCCCATACCTCAGTACACGGGACTTCACTTTAAGTTAAAACTATTTTCATAATAATATTATTAGTATGAGCTACTGTCAAGATAATTACGAATTATTTTACGTCTGTTATGTTAAAACTTGACCGCAAGACCGCCTCCTTGGTACAGTGGTTAACGCGTGAGCGTAGAACCGAGGGGTCCTGGGTTCGATTCCCGGTCGAGACGCAAAAAAAAACTCTCGGTCTGGCAGGACATAGAAGGTTGATCACTTACTTGACCATAAAAAAAATCAGTGAAACAGATGTATATCATCCGGCCCATACCCCAGTACACGGGACTTCACTTTAGGTTAAAACTGTTTTCATATTATAAACGTAAACAAATTTCAACTAAGATTGCTTTGTTTTCGTATCATTATAACGGAAATTAAATGGCTATGATATGGACAATTACTTTGCAGATAAAATAATTTTTCATTATTTAAAAAAGATATGAATTTGTCAAAAACGAAAATATCGTAATAATATATTTAAATTCGTTTACTTTAAGATACGAAAATTAGAAACAAATTTATTTTTCTCATAATTAAAAGAAGCAGTATGCACGGTGTAGAGCCGTTTATCTTAGGAATTAGCAAACAAAAGGCTTAAGTTAGCTTCGACGCCTCTCCGGTGTTTCAGTGATTCGTATAAAAGATCCCGTCTTAACAGCTTGACGAGCCGTCGCTACCAGAAAATTGGCCCTATTTATTTACGTGCCTTAGTTAAATATAATATGTAATATTATTTTGATATGTCAATTATTCCAAATTGCTTGATTAAATTTTAACATAGCAATTCTTTTCTTTGTAGATAACTAATTTTTATTTAATCTAAGGATATTAAATGAACAGCACAAGACCCTTAACGTCAGCTTTAAAATTCATATTTAATATTTAAGTTCGAAGTTCTAAGGTAAGTTTAGGAAAAAAAACAAAACAAACAAAGAAAACAACAACAAGCCAAACAGCCAGGAAAAAAATAGTTCTAGATTGTTTAAAATAATATAATAATCATCCTTCCAGTATTAAACATTGAAAATATATGATACGACCTTTAATTACCATTATGAATGATGAAGGACTACATATTGTAGTCAAGAATCAAGTCGCAGTTGCTGACGACATCAGGGGTACTTAGGGTGAGGCATACTGTCGACTGTGATCGATGGGGCGACCGCAGCACGGAAGACACTGGTGTCCTGAGCTAAGTGAGTGATTGCGAGACCAACGCGTCTTGTGATATCGTCCTGAGGACATATTTCTGGGTTATCTAGGAGAAAATACGAACATTTTATGATAACGACAATGTTTGTATTAGAGTGCTTGTATTTTTTGGTTATGTTATTCGATAATTCAGTGGGCTGTCCACCAATTTGTGTGATGGTTAATGTGTTCGATAGTAAATTGTTGTAATTATATCCCATTTTAGAATCTGGAGTGTTATCTCTATTCCTCAGGACCCTCGTGTCCTTTTTTCTAGAAAATAATATAGTTTGATGAAGGTATTTCGCCGGGTTAACGATATCGAATCGTGGCATAAATACGTTTATTTGAGTATAATTGTATAAACAACGTGTCAAATTACAAAATAAATGCAAATCTCATTAGATCTTATTTAAAGCCTACAGGGCTTTTCGAAATAATGCCGGCTAGAAACGATAGTAGGGGGAAATGAGCTGGGCAAATTAAATCAAGATATCTGAATCATGGTGTGAAAAATAAAGAGAATGGTATCCAATATTTATTATATGGATTTAATACTAATGATTGTTTATAACTGAGGTCATTGCTGTATATCGTACTTATTTTAAATTGAGTAAGTGACGCGTGCATAAATAACGAAACGGCCAATAATAATTAATTGTAAGATGGATAAACAAATCTGAAATCAGTTGGTTGCGCCGCGGGCAGGTGACGGCAGACAGCGCGGGGCCCAAGTGGCGTAAATAATTGATAAATTGCCTCCGAGCTCCCCGAAGTGACCCGACCCAAACTTAGAATTTACGACCATTTAATTGTAGCTTAATTCCCGAACTACTCTTGGCACTCATGAAATATAGTTTACTAAACAAACCTCAGTTATGGTGCGAGTTACTCCGAAAACACAAGCGGAACGGGAATGCTATTAACTTTAAAGATACGAACTAAATGTTATAGGATTATTCGTATCGTCTATTTCATGATACTATAACTAATATACATAATTAATATACATTCTGCATATCGAATACGAATACACTTCATCTTATACGAGGAATGTGTTTTGCAGGGGAGGAAAGTATATGATAGAAAGAACACATCCACACACATATCAAATTGTCAATACAAAACAAATTTTCTGGTGGCTCAAATTGTAATAAGTTAATGACTTTACAGCTTCTGTTTCTGCGTACGCAACGGCCTGTGAATATGGTGTTCTATATTACGTCCGAAGAGTGAAATTCATCATATAAAATAAAAATAAAGCTTTACATATAAATAAATTGGAAACGACATTTAATAATAAATTAGAAACTAACAGCTTATTACAATCATTGTGGTAGTCGAGCACGCTTCGGCACGAATTGGGCCAGCTTGCACCGGGGAAGTACCACACCCCCACAGAAAACCGGCGTGAAATAGTGGCATGCCACTGTGTTTCGTACGGTGAGTGGGGGAGCCGGTGGCCTATTTCCTTTTCCTCACCCGTCCCAGTCCATTCCTTCCTTCCTGTCATGAATCCGTTCCTTTTCCCTTACCCACTAAAAGCGGGCAGCGCATTCGCTACCTTTGCGAATGTTCATGGGCGGTGGTGATCGTTTACCATCAGGCGAACCACCAGCTCAGTTGCCCGCTATGACATAAAAAAAAAAGCTTATTACAAAATCTAAGTGAAAATATTCGCAGTAACTACACTAAAAAGAGAAAATAATCTGGGGTTTTACTTTTTCTTCCAGCTGATTTGGAAAATTACTGTTTTGATTGAATCGGGAATATCATGAGCAATTAGCAAAACGGTTCTTGTCATACTGAAGATAGAAAATCTACTCCTATTTTTTTAAATATCCCAAATACGACCTAGAATCGAGGCCAAAGTTTGCGTGAGCTAGTTTATATATATTGTTGGAAACATATAGATAAATCAAACATGCTGTCTCTGAAATATTCGCCAAAGCAAACACTAATACAGAAGCGAACTACTAATCATATTAGCCTTATTAATTACTTCCCCCAGCGTTGTTATTGCTGAATGAGAATGTATTGCGAAACTAAGCTTAAGTAAGTTCGCTTCAGATTATGAGAACTTTCGACGCGGTATTGTGCATTGAACGCATTTCGAATTTTAATCAACTCCAGACTTTATATATAAATAAATATGTAACATACATTTATAACGATAAAAGGGATAGATTAAGTTTGTAATGCTGTGTGGATGTTAAAATGGTTACTTTATCATAAAAATCATAAAAAAGGAACGGTAAATGTTACGATAATCAGTATATTTGCAACTACTTAGGTGTTGATGCCAGCTATGAAGTCCTAACTTTAGAAAAAGAATTTATAATATAATTCATAATTCTTAGATAAGTGTATATTGTACTCATTTCACTATGCACTATAAGAGCTATTTGTTTACGCATCGCCGTGTTGAAATGTTTAATAAAAATTCATTGGTAACATTGTTAATTGAACATCAGAGGCTGCGGTTTAATAACTGGCATGGTGCTATTACATGCACAGACGGAAACACTGTATTTTGCACCGATTAAATTATTATGACCTTTGATTTCGATTGAAGCCAATTGGTTTCACGTTGGATGAAATTTAATTAAGCCACTCCAGATTTTACATTTTTTGTTGACAGTTTAAAAAATTCGCTTTGACGTTCAATTTAACAGTTTCCATTCATTAATTACACAGGCGGAGTTGGATTACACTTTGTTGATGATACTTCTTTGAACTGAAAAAGTTATATGTTTATAGCGCATTGAAAATATTTTTTTATGTTATCGACGGCAATGGAGCTGGTAGGTCGCCAGAACGAAACGCATTAGCATGCTACTATTTTACGCCGGTCTTTTGTGGGAGTGTGGTACTTCCCCGGTGCGAGCTGCCCCAATTTGTGCCGAAGCGTGCTCGACTTTGACTCGAAAATTAATTATAACTGTAAATGGATATTCCTTCACAGCCCGTGAATATATTTTACAGATGAAAAAAGGACAAAAATCTGTTTATATTATTCATAATTCTGTTCATATTACTGTACAACTAATTGCGTTTAAGTGACTTAAGACATTATGCTGGTGAGATTTACAATCTAAAATTGCTTGTACTTATTAAATTTATACAGAGAGTCTATTTCATGAATAGGCTGATTCCTCCAACTGTGAAAGTCAGACGAATTAAAAGTTGAACCGTTGTGAACGTGGAACGTCAAAGTCGTCAGCGATTTGGAGTCAGCGAAGCGACAGCGGGCGCGGACGCGGCCCGCGACAGATGCAGGCACATCCAAGCGCGAAATCGTATGGTGAAGCGCGACTTTACGCGGCTACTGGAATATGTTGGATGCGGCAAAATTTTATTTGAGTTATGTAGTGATAAGATATCATATATGTACCCATTTACATGTGTAACGTGTATGAGATACTCATATGATTATTTGATAATTATTTACACATAGAAGTAACTAAATTTTTAACGCTAATTAGCGATAAGACCTTCACTAATCACAATGCTCCCTAGGTTAAGTCTCAATTTGTAATTATTTAAAACAATAAAGCATAAATGAATTAATTAATTTGTTGTATACTTTTCCATATTACCAACCACAACAATTTTTTTACGTTAATGTCGAAAGATGAACATGTACACAATATTATACTATATTATATCATTTTCACAACATTCTACCACCAAAAGGTTTGATGGTCTAATTTACAATGAGGCGGAAAGTGGCTTATCTTTAGTTTTCACCTCAATACAGAAATGAAGGCGATCCCCGTTTGGCCCTTTGTGTTTGTCTAGTTAAATTAAGTTGAAAATTTATTCCGTATTAGTTCTGTTTCGAGTCCCTGTGTCAACGTCGAATTTATAATTTTAAGGGTAGAACTAATTTTCATATTCGAATATGTAATTGCTTTTTGATGATAAATCTATATCTGGGGAGAATTGAAATAAATTGATTATATGTAAATTTTATTAGTTTTATACAATGTTCAGGATTATATTTACAGGATCACTTTTATAGTTGAATTGAGAGCCTCCTTCGTATTTTGTAACGTCTGTTTGTAGAATGGTTTTTGTAATAATTGAAAACTTTTACGTTTTTTGAGTTCTAACCTATTTATCAGCGCTATACTATTTATGACGTCGTTCGAATATTTTTTTATTAGGTAAAGGTAAAATTTATTTGTACGGCATAGACTTTTTAGCAAACGCTATATGTAAATAAAATTATATTTATATACAGATGAGAAAGTTCTAATGTTAACATATACCTGTTTTTTTTCCTACTTCTACTTTAGCGTTTAGCGTGTTCTTCGCGAAACGGACACTGCAGTAAAACTACGCAAAAAATCACACTGATCTTCCAAACGGTTTCCGCAAGAGTCTGCAAGTGAAGTCCGCTAGATGGCATAGTACACATTTATATTCCATGCACCCGTCACCAACACTGAATTTACGCATGCCTAACTTCCACGACGACCATCAGTGTTCATTAACTACAGATTTGTTAACAATTTACTGAGAATTATACGAGTGAATTGTTTTGAGTATAAATCAAAATAATATTAACTTTTATTCATAATTCGTGTAGGCTGCTAGGATCAAAATTTACTATTTAAAATCTGCTTCTTATGAAAACAATATACAAACAGCATACTAACAATTTCATCATTTGCATCATGCATTGCGTGTTTATACGAATTTAAAATTGAATTACACACTTTTGCATACCTTAACGTTTACTGGAATAAGCATTAAAAGCACGTAAAACCAAACGCGAACAACAAATATCTGCTGAATTTTGACGGTCATCAATTGTCAAAACGGGGTTATAAATTAAGGCGCCCTCCTGCCGGGGCAGCCGAGATTAATGTTAGTATTAATCGAGTGACCGCTACTGCCTCCCCGTAACCCGTTCTACCTGCTACGTAGGTGATCAACTACCAGAAAATAAGTGGTCACGATTACGCCATTGGTATATGAAGCTACGTGTACTACATGCAAGAGAGGGAAAAGATTAGATTCATAGCTAGGGATATCTCGAATATAATAAAGAAAGATGAATTAAAAGGAAATGAATGACCAAAGAGAAATTAGTAACATAATATTATTTAAGTTAAAGAAATATAACTGTGAAGATTTTTCTGCATTTGAATAGGGATAAGGATATTAATAAAATACAGTAATTTATTAAAATACACACTTAAGCATAGTTTTATAAGTAAGGTTTAATCTAGGTTGTTACAGGAAATGTTTACATGCGGCGAGTTGACCGCCAATTAAATCGCCGCTCACTTAATCTCCACGCCACCTGCAATTAACGAGCGTGTCTTTCAGTCCTTACCATACATGTATACCAGGATATATGTCTATAAACTCAGTTTAACTAGATTTAAATGCAGCGAAATTAGCTTTGAATTAACTTCTTATACCTGACCCATTTTTAATGAATTCCATATTTCTTAAAGCTCTACTCCAAGTTCAAAATAATGTGAGTTTTGAAATAGAAATACGGAGTCATTCAGAATCCATGGCATAGCTGTATTCAGTGAATGTTTATAGTCCACTTATCTTACTAAATTAACAGCACCATTTCACCGCCAAAGCGACTGAACAATGACATTTAATGTAATTAAATTTCCTCGACAAACCCTATTTTATCGCTGGATTATTTGATCAAAGGGCTAATCGAGTCCACATACCTACAGTTTAGCCAAAGATAAACTTGCGACATGCGGGCGGCTGTGCGTGTTTAACTAATGACCGAGTCATGGGGGTCTATCGGGTGTCCGGGGGGTGGGTGGTCGCCCGGGGGAAGGGGTAGTCCGGCGATATCATTAGCCACAGATGCCGCTGTCCGGTGTTCGGTATAAATACATTAAGTGCGCCGTCAAACTGTTAAACCTCGCTCTAAAAGTATTTTCGTACCAAGATTTTAACGAAATTGACACTTCGAAATAGAGCTGGATAATTTAAAAGCTGCCTATCTGCTTTAAAATGCAACCGTCTATAATTTTCTACCTTATCGACAGTTTAATAGACGCATGGAGGCATCAGAATCAATAAACAATGAAAAACATCGGCCACTTCGTGGGATATGGCGTCATAAAATTCTATAAACCCAATAAAATTCGTGCTCGGCGTTAGAACGTCCACATAAAATCTCAAAGTACGTAAACATATCATAAGAGGGGATGTAGAACGAGTTATCCTCACAAAGAGAGTTTTTCTTGGGGATAAGCGGCGTATTTCCACAGATGGTTATTTTATACAGTGGAGCTGAGTTAACGGCCTGGGCTTTTAGCATTCCACGTCGTGCGGTCTTTACACTAAGCTAGTATGTAAAATTGTCGAATGTTAGATTATGAACTTATTGTGTGTCTGGTGTGTTTTGTGTGAAGATGTGACCGATGTGAAGTGGACTTTTTATAATTTTGCTTGGAGACTAATTCTAGCGATAATTACATTTTTATAATGAACATTTTACATATGCAAATAATAAAATGTGCTTTCTAATTCCAAATCCCCTACCTCATTGGATATGGAGTACTAAAACTGTAATTTCTACACTTATCACAAAGAAACGATGTAACTAGGTAACTTCGTTTTATAAAGAAATTCCACAAAAAATATATGGCATAATAAAGAGATAATGTATTTATTTATAGCTGCAGTTTCTTGTTCTTTATTGCGATATAAATCGGCGACTAGATATGATTTATCAGCTCATCACTCTTGGTTACGAGTGAGAAATATTGTGCCCTTTATTACCTGCTAATAAATGTTTCTACGTGATCTCTGTTATAACTTTATATGTGAAACAAAATATCCGTCATAATAACAAATTCGTTGTAACATTATATACTTATTTGTTTAATAAGCAATTATTCCTTAATCCTTGGAAATTAGTAATAGTGTTTTATAGTAAATGACTATACATAATTTTGATGACACATTTTATATTTCTAGTTCATCGCACCAAGTCAAATTAACGACTTCATTCGCTTACATAGTATGTGTATATTACATATATTATATGTGTGATGGTTAATAAATTTAATGTTAATAAACAATTTATTGCCTATTCAATTTACTGTACTTGTATCAAATTATAAATAACTACTAAAATTGTCTATAGCCAAAGAACGAAACGAATTAAGTTTTTCTTGTATGAATGACATAAGTATTAATGCTTCGAACTTATAAAAATAATTTAAAAATTCTGTATAGGTACGTGAACTTGTCGCATAATTTCTAACTAAATCACCCAGGGACACTCACCCTTTATAAAGAGACAACGGCTGAAATTGAAATGGATCGGATTCCAAAGTCCATCCATCACAGCGTTTGTCCCACATCTAAATGGTTTTTTAATAATTCCACTTGGAACTTCAATATGTCGACCCTCATTAGAAAGAGACGTGATCGAGTGTCGATTATCGCCAATATGACATTCAATTGACATTCCCCCACTCTCGATATAATAGGAATAATTGAATAATCGAATAAAAGTGGCTAGATTTGATGAATTATGAAATCATTTAAGCACTCCTGAATATACCGTTTCAGCTATTTAAATACCATTCACATTATATATGAAAAAGACCAACGTTTTTACGTTTGCAAATTATTATATTCACAAAGGGATTTTCGCGAAACTTTGTCGTTACAATGCAAAATATGCATCCTTTTGTCCCGTTATAATAAATGCTCTGAATCCAACGTCATAAGCGGAAGGTAAGACAATAAAGGAACTAAGACAGGAATGCGAAAGGGGAGGGCAAACAAAACGAACGCGTTTAGTGACCGCTATAAACAACAGGAAACTATGTGTGCGGTCACCTTTATATTTCATGCAAATCTACCGCTGTTTGCTGGAAGGAAAATGTTTTTGAAATAATCGTACGCCCGATAAAGCGCTTTGAATTATTTTAAAAGGGGTAAAATGTCACATTGATGTTAAAGTTATGCCTATATTTTCATTAATGATACTGAGATCTTCTACCCTAAATGGACAATTCGAAATTGAGTTGTTCCTTTCCAATGTATGTACATTGTTTATAAATAGTAAGGTACGTTATGATATATATATTGTTACGTGTATGTATAGAAGGTTATCTCAATAAATAATCATTTAACATCGGCGGTTTCGCCCAAAAGCATTACAAATAACCGCGAAATGACGCGTCATTAAATAACACGAGCAAGATAAGTGTAGATTAATGTGGTTTTTATATCGATACGCCGTTTTTACACCCCTCGAGAGCATTAGAAGCTACAAACTGCGCGATGTATGCGATTTTAAATTTTGATATAGCGTTATCGAAAAAAATAAATCGAGAATCGAATTTGATTTTTTGGTTACACGTGTATGTATAATAGATGGTACAGAAATTTATTGTTAGACTAGCTCATAGCCCGCGGTTTTGTCAGCGTGATAAAAAGAAATTTAAGAGAGATTTCGATGATTCACCGCGGAAATAGTTACGCTCACTATCTCCAGACCCAAAAATCATACCAAAAAATTGCAAAATTTAAAGAGAAATGTAAATTAGGCGAGTACTGAACATAAAACGTATTATATAGCAAAATAATATGACTCTTTGTAATTATATAACATTATACGATCATTTGCAATCCGCTATGTTTAATAAAAATTTTATGACATCGAACATTCATATTTCAAAATCATAACCTTATTACATGGAAATCGAAGGGCACACATGTTCAGAAATCATCCGGTCACTAGAATATTGTTTTCACTATATTAGATACGTGATCGCAATTTTTAAGATGGGAAAATTCTATTTCACTTTTGCTGAGCTTGATTATACTTCAAGTGTATCAGGTTTAGATATCGCTATTGCAAAGTCAATTTACGATAACGTTTTATTGTGTATATGAATAAGTCAATCGAAAGTGGCATATAATATACACATTATTATGTCACTATAATGTAGACATTTGAATATGTTTAAAAAGTTAGTTTACTTATGGATAAATGTGTGGTATATTAAGCAATACTTCGTGGCTTCAAATACAATGTACAGATATGTATTTAAACAAATTGACAAATGCTCTCACTGTTTAAATTAAAAAATATATATTCAATCAAATCGACTCGGGTACTAGGGTTTCATGAAAAACTTGTGAATATTCAGTTTCACACGCATATACTCGTAAAGCGGATAGTTGGAGTGCTTTACGATAAATTTGTATTACAAATTGAAATATTTCGTATCATATTATGTTACTGATAAATAGTTTTGGAATCACTCATAATGAATAATCATAAACGGAAATAATTAAAAGATATTTTCAAACTATTTACGAATCAATATTGTATGCAACCTAAATAATTACCAGTGGTATTAAGTAATGTCATTAATGAATTTGTTCATTTTGTGAAAACATTTTTACTCATAATTCAATGTGTTAAAATAATATAACAATTAGCTTAAGAGACCGCAAATTGTTATTTTATTTTATAAGATATCTACATCTACCCATTGAACAATATATATTTTATATTACAATATTTATTTATTTATTAATTAATTAAGAATTTCCAACAAAGAATACAGCCAACAATTTTCTAAAGCTTGCTAAGTATACATGGTATTTTGTACCTTTCATTACAGGAAATTACGTAAGTTTTGGATTGAAGGGTTCTCTAGCTTTACGTAACCAATTCATTTTGTATGGCATAATTTTTATACACAATAGTTTAACACAGAAATAAATAAATACAATAATGTACTTATAATAATACAATAGTGTCAAACATGTAAGCTGCAATGCGCCTTAAGGTTTATTGTAATCAAGGGCGTAACACTGTTCTAGGAAGATTAATTAGTCATTCATCAAATTGATATTAATATATGCTCATGCAATATCTGAGTTTGACTTTCATTAGAAGGTATCACGGAAGCTCATAGATTTGCTTCTTGTCTTTTGTTGAGATTAAGCTGTTTGAAATCTTTGTAGTCACTGAGTAGCAGTCGTGTCTCAGTTGATAAAACTTACGATATCAATTATAAAGTTGGGGGTTTTAAATTGGATGAGTGTTTTTCATTTTGCTTACACCGTACCACGTTGATTATGGCATTAATTCTAACATGTCTTTGTCCCTGCAATAGGAACAAATATGGGCTGATGATGATGAAAAATAAAATATATGTATGAGTATGAGTCTTCCTTCCAGAAAATTTAAATTACTCCAATATAACTAGCGTGTCACTTTCGTAGAATTATTCGCTTGAATACATGCGGTGTGTTTTAATTTCGAACCAGTTTTAATCGTGTGCTCTAGTATATTCTGTATTAATCGCTACTCATTATAATTACAAAAGTGTGTTGGTTTGTTTATTATTATTTCACGTCCTAACGGAGTTGATTTTACGGTATAATTCTGTGTCTGGAGATAGTTGAGTGAGATGACAGTGACGAGGCTACGTTTACCCAATAGCCATGACAAGATTTAATATGATGCGAAATTAAAAAAATACGATAAAATGTATGGCAACTATTAATTTTCTTTGAACACCCGACTGAAGCCGGGCCAATGTGTCTGTTAGGCGTACATATATTATTTCGGGTCATTGTCATAATAAGAATTAGAATGATACTATTTTATATTAATCCTACTAATATTACAAATGTGAAAGTTTGTAAGGATGTGTGTGTGTTTGTTGCGCAAAAACTACTGAACCGATTGCAATTAAATTTAGTACGTAGATAGCTGGACAACTGGAATAACATATAGGCAACTTTTTATCCCGATATTTCTACGGGTTACAGACTTACGCGGGTGGCGGCGTGGCGCTGCTAGTATAGATATATACTCAGACCAATATTAATTATTAAGGCCAGATTGTTTATTCAATGTTAACTTGTTACAAGTTGTTGTTTAAGTTGTATCGGTTCCGTTAAATTGATTGTTGTTAACAAATTGTTAGTTTGCTCATGATACAGCGTAATCGTAGCTTGGATTTGAATTTCTGAATTATGAAATCAAGTGCTGGCTGGAACCAAAGCAATTTTCTTACCTCTAATGTAAATTAATTTTGAGATGGGTTTACTGAAGAAAGATGATATTTTGTTGAGCATGTCTACGAGGATATACTCGAAAAAGAAAAATAACCCATAGGTACAGTGCTATAGTGGCGCAGCATTTTTTGTTATTCAAACACGAATATAATATGTTATAATAGAATACGTAATTACTCCTCCTCGTCAAAGAAAATTTCAATACACGTAAGTGATAAAATTAAACACAGAGCGGTTAAATAAAATCCTCAACTCGAATATATCAAATATATTGCATTTAGAAACGAAACAAAAGAGTTCGTAGCGGTTGTCTACGTGCAGCAAGATCCGCGGTACGGAAGTCGTTTGCAGTTCCGTTCTGTTGCCATTCTCAGGAAATTCTCGACTCGCAACTTCGGCCCGTGAAAGAAATACTTTCTAGAGACTTGTACGTCTCGCCTTTATTAGTCTTTTGATTTGTTACAACTTTCCTTTTAACGGAAAAGGATTGTGGTATCGGTTGAGATACAATGTTACGATAATAGCTGTTTTTGTTTATGTGAGATTATATTCTATATTTGTAGATATAGATAACGACACAATTATAACAAAATTACCTACATAGTCATTATTTCAAGTATATTTTTGCTATTATAGAGTCACGGTGTCTTTGTCGGTGTAGTCTTATAACAATTAAATGCATAGTTTACCAGCGTGAATATCTCAGTATGGCCACCAGCAAAAGAGACTGAAACCAATTGATTTTCAACCCTACGCCGTAGATAACACGGTTATTCCTACATACGGAGGGAAAATCCTTTAACTTAATCTCAACTTGCAACGCCCGTTCAGATGGCAGTTCAACATTGCCACGGTCAGCAATCCAATAATTAGAGCCGACTTTTTTTAATAACTATAACTCACCTATTAGGAGCAACGAACATACCTACCATTAGAAGAATCGATGTGAAACAATCCTACCAAGTGTTATTATAAAATTTTCTGGAATAACGAGATTAATATCCATGCATTAAAAATGAAAATGCAAAAGCATGCAAGAACGTCAAAAAACCATCGGTAAATTGCGGCGTACCAAACCTTACTTCCTCATCTCTTCGATCACGTGGAGATAGAGATAGAAAACATGATTGAACATGGCTTATGCCGTTCAAGCAAAAGTTGTTTTTCATCACTCCCATACGTAGTAAAAAGAAGAATAGAAGGTTATGAATCGTCAGAGATTACAGAAGACTAGAAGGATATTTCATACTATTTAGCTGTATCGCGACTTTCAATTCGATTTTTGCTGCACGCAAATTAGTTGGTATATGTGTACACACTACTACAAAAGCAAATAGTATTTATTTCTATCTCTAAAATACAGATAAGTAGAGAGTAAATTCTATTTCTATTCGTATATCTGCTTAAGCACACGGTTAAGGCACGGCTAAATCGAATTTAGAAAGCTTAGAGTAAAACGGGATTTAATTTGAAGCGAAATCCCGACGGTATTTAGGAATAGCCTCTTAATAAATTTGTTAGTAAGAGCTGGGTTCCGCTCCCGGCGGGTTACTGATCCTGTGTACTTTGAACACTGACCATTGGAAATTGGAATTTGCTTGCCAATAAAATATATGTAACTATAAGATCCTCAGTATTGAAAATGTACAGTTTTTTTTTGGAAAACATAATTTTGTTTATCATAGCGATTCCATTGACCTTGCACTGCCTTTTTTTCCACATTATGCAATTTTATCTCTGTTTATATTGTTAAATTAATTACTCTGGTAATTACCAAACTGTTCCATATTTTTAAAATACTAAATTATACAATCTCAATATAAATCGGAAATGCTCTGCTTTAATGCATAGATATGATATAATCATTAAATTATCGGAATTCCATTAGGAAAGACAGTCACGTCTGACCAGAGATCGTCAAAGACGAACTAATCCGAACTATGATTAATTGAATTTGAAAGTGGCTCGTGCAATACCAACACTGGAAATCTGTTACTTCAGCCGATACAAACGCCGTAGAACTTGGAAATCTGTTGGACTCTCTTTGGCAAGTCTGACGGGTTTACCTGATATTGATTATTATGTTCTTAGTGAATTGAAACGCGACGAAGCACGTTACATTGCAATGGAATAAATGAAGCATGTTAGAATATAAATTGCCGGGAGCAGAAGTAAAGTTCACTTGGCTTTAGTATGTATAACTTTCATATTTCAGTTAATATTTATACTTCATTATGACTATTATATTGTTCCTTGTACAAAATGGGGAGTCTATAATATAAATTACACAAAGAAAATTTACAAGAAAAGTTCTTGATATAAAAAAATATGTTAATCTTGTTATGTAATACATCACAACTATTTTTTGTATATTAATAAAATTAACTATATATATAATGTATGTGATACATTTAATCCCATTTGAGAAAACTAATGCGTGTATTCTTGTTAACGAGAAGGTCCCCAGTTGGTCACTTGTTCTTGTTTTAACAGAGGTCAGCCACAAGTGGGAATAGTGTTTAAGTTTTTGGAAGTATAAGCGGTTCCGATATTTACTGGTTAAGTTACGGGTCAGTTCTAGAAACTTTTGGGAAGCTCTTGGGAAAACTGTGAATAATGCGTTTAATATAATTATCTGTATACTGTGTTTACTTCTAAGTTCTTAGTATTACTATACATGTGTGATTACAATATACGAAGTTGTGTGTGTGTGTGTGTGTATAATCAAACGTTTTTTAAACTAAATGATCGAACAAAAATCTTAATTTATTCTCTTAAACCAATTTGTAAATTTAACTATTGACATTTCAGTATAAGCATTAACGTAAGTGCTAATATTAATAACAAGATTCCAGAGCACCAGAATAATTGATATAGTCTAGCTGGCCTTCATACAACGTTCATAATAGTCTCAATGTCTGACGTTATCTGAGAAATAGTTCGATGTTTCTCCCCATTTCCTCTATTTTAACCGTCTTGCTATCTGACAGACGTGTTTCTACCTTTGTATGTATTTCAACGTCCATTCATGATATCTATTACATTTCTGTTTGTGTCTTTGTCGGCGTAGACATGACGAACTGTTACTAATAACCAATAGACAACGTAGAGTATGGTGAAAATGCTTGCACGTTATTTAAAGCAATATGACTATGTTTCCTAAACTTGTTTAATAGAATAACATACCGACAAGAAGACAGTTTCATTGTGACTTTCGTGTGCATATTTACTGTGACGCGTTACATTATTATAAATACTTGTATATAAGCTTGCATGACTTAATTGCGTCCAATGTTAAAAAAAGCATTTCATAAAATTATTTATACCCAAATAATCTGTTTACAATACTACAATCATACGGATATTTTAAACCACTATGTCAACACGTATTTTTATTTCAAATTACGGTTTCAGTGATACAAAACGCAAGCCACGTGCATACGATATGTCATTCACAGCGCGTGGCGGCGTGCGACGATGTGCAACCGACACTAGAATACTGGCTGCATGCTAAAACAATACTCTAATCACAATATGTTGCCTCCATGGTTTGTAAATACTGAATACTGGATGGAAATAGACTTCGACCGCTATAAGAGACATACAAATAGCTAAACTTGCAGTTTTGAGAATAAATACAATTGAGTATGACAGTCGAATGACAGTCAATAGAAACTATGATAAACCTAGTGTTCATATTTTATTAAATAATGGTAGGCACATATTCTATATTATCTATTAAACTGAAATGATTTTTTCTATGGCATTTGGAAAACAATTCAGTAAAGATCATGCTATAGCAAATCGTCTCTTAATCGATTCAAAAAATATGTGTTCGTAACATTTGCGATTCTATACGATCGTTTAGGCAGCGATCACGTAGACCGGTGTCAGGAGTAATGACTGTTTGTTTAGGCCGTGTCCACATGTTGAGGTCCGAGTGTTGACACGCCGACATTAGCTAAAATCGACATGTCCTAACATTCGTTCTGTTATCTCTGGTTTGCCAACCGTGATATTGCAACTGTTTGTTCTAATAACAACTTGAGATTGTGAGATATTTGTTACTACGTGATCTTGCACTTATGATTAGTCTTATAGGTTACTTTGATTTGTAGTAATTTATACGAATAGTGTGCCTATAGTTTAGAAATTAAATGAGGCGCGTACGATTATAATATCAAATTTGACATAAGGGTAGCCTTTCAATGAGCAGGCGTATTGAATCGTTTCAAAAGGCTGAAAAATGTATTTAATAAAACACGTTTTAAGTATAATATCAGTATTATATAACTATAGTTTTCTGCCTTGGTTGTGAACTATTTGCTTTAATGCTAATAACTTATCAAGCCTATTGAAAATAATCTGCGATTATCATAAAATCTTCCCGTACCATAAGTACCTGTTCTTCTGTGTCGTTTTAATTTTTTTTGTTACACATAAATATCATTGATACTAAATATTCCAATAGTCCCCAGCAACCTTTAATAATTATTATCAATACAAATATTTTTCCATAAACCCTTTTCCCTTCACCCTTTCAACATTTAATTACTTTAAATGTGAAATATATATTTGCAATAGATTGCAATCTCAAAAAATAATATCTTTATTTACAAAATTATTTCGTTATATTAATATCATACAAAATATTGTAAAGCGTAATTCGTTATCTGACCATTTACGTACGGTCACGTATGTAGGCACAGTTGCGCACGAAAGTGAAATTAATTTATTGAAAATGTTTAAATACATACATAAATAAATAATGCAATTTAAAGTTTATTTTAACGATAGTTTTGCAGTCTCAGGTTGTCCCTTTTATAGTATCATTGTGTAATAGAAGAGCAAATAATCTATACTAAAAGCATTTTTGAAAAACGTCTAGGTATCTACGTAATAAGGACCATCTACAAAACACTTACGCAATAGCTACCAACATTAATAGCCTAAAATAAACATTTAAATACACATAATATGAATAAAACAAAACTTATTCCGCATATACATGTACCAAAATTTGACTGAGTCAGCAAATGACCGACAGTAACAAATTCAGTCGGTGGCCGCAAACGCATGTTGTTTTAGGCCGTACAAACAAGGTGCAGCGTGACCGGTGCTAATACCGTGTTTGCTCTACGTATTTATGGTACGAGCCAACGTGCTCTCACGCTCGAATAATTACCTCGTTATAAGGCATAACGCTTATTTTACTTCTCTGGAGAGATGTTGGTGTCCTTGAATACTATGGTTATTGGAAAGTGGTATAGCATTATATCATGTGTGGTAATTATCATTGTTATTATACTTTGTTTGTTTGCCAAACCTTGTCTTGACCAATGACATATACTTTTTTGGATAATTGTAAATCCTATCCTACTAATATTATAAATCCGAAAGTTTGTAAGGATGTGTGTTTGTTGCGTCTGCTCTGTATGTAAAAAAGAGAGAGATAAATAATGATATTGATGCAAAGAAGAGCAACAAATATTGCCAATGCCTACAACTAACAAAAATTTCAGTCCTTTATAAATTCAACTGAAAAACTTTAAGTGAACATATTTAATTTATTCATGTATTCTGAGGAATTCACACGGATATAAACTCGAGTCTGATAGAGATACTTCATAATTGCATCTGTAGAGCATAATTGGATACTATCCCGATCAGGTAAAATGGGAAAATATTAAATATTTCAATTCGCCCGAGGTGAGAATGTACCGTGAAAATTAAACCGTGATACTAGTCGAGTGGTATCGACTTCGCCAGCGGAATTGATTACTCACTAACCATGTTATATTGACCGACGCGATGGCTGGACGATAAGTGACCGCTTATTAACTTGAGGCTATTTGAACTCGCAGCAGTAAGTGTTTCTTACAAAGCCGTTCATGTAATATAAATAGTAAATTTTAATATATACTCCACATTTTCCTGACATATTTCATAAGCTAGAAGTATTTGCCAAAACAAATAAAGTTTGTAATGCGCATTTTGTTTATCAAGCCTTATAATTTATCATAAATATTCATGGAAATATTAACAATTCCTTATACAAATGCAGATGTAATCAAGCATGGGCTTAATGACCCCATTCTAATTGGAGTTTAAGATTTGGAAGCCATTGTCTTACATATTCATAGAGGCTGAACCTTCGGGCAGGTGGCTCTAATTTATTCAAGAGGCAACGGACATGCAAATTGCTTGAGAATATCGGTCATGTTTACGTCAGATTTGAGTGAAAATTATTGCGGATTGGCTTTCTGGAAGCCGTATCAATATTCGTTAGAAGACGTGTACTGAATTATATTATTTGATCCTGAATCGTAAAGTAAGTTATAGCTCGTAAAGGTACAATTTAATATCGTATATATTTATCGGATTGTTTTCATTGCAT
Source organism: Zerene cesonia (assembly GCF_012273895.1). NCBI lineage: Eukaryota > Metazoa > Arthropoda > Insecta > Lepidoptera > Pieridae > Zerene > Zerene cesonia. Next base: position 4,116,803 of record NC_052118.1, on the reverse strand, counting down.
TTAAATCCATTGATATGTTATTGAATCCGGCTGACATGTTTATATAACATCATAACAAAACTGTAGTTTCATCAAATTTGTAAATTTATTTAATTAAATTCAATTTATTGCGAAAACAATGCGTTGCTACGTTTCATCATATTTAAATTGGAACTCAGCGCTTTTGTTTCCTGTGAAAATATACAACATGTTCATCTTCATAACATTATGTTTGGTTTATTTATAAATTATGAAAAGTTGATGTTAAAACTTTGTTAAATGTCTGCTGGCTGAATACCGGTATAATATATGCTGCTGTTGGCAGCCGTATCTTCAAAGTATCTAACAAATCTAATGTGAATAGTTAATGTGTTAAGACAGTGAAGACGTCAAGACTTGAAACCCTCTTTCAAGTTTCTTACACGTGTGCGTTACTTTGTTTCAGCAATTAAGGTGCGATTAAATATTTACGATGTTTACACATTCAATAGAAAATCTTCAGATGTGAGTTAATATTACCATAACCAATATCCCGAAGGAGAACAATTTTTTATTATGTTTATAAAATGTTTATTTGCGTGTAAAAGTATTGTTGTGTTGATTATTTTATTTATTGATGCTTTTAGTATTTAAAATAAAAGCAAATTCAAAGCTATTAATTAATAACCGAGAGTAGTAGTAGAGAGTAGAGTTTTATATGTTAATAATA